>NC_068365.1:8840689-8870334 GCF_020536995.1 Dreissena polymorpha | reverse complement strand
ATTGTAAAAAGTATCTTCATATTAAGAATCCAGTTTAGGCGGAAAGTGGCTGATAAGCCTGTGTGGTTTGCAAACTCTAAGCTGGAACGACGCTTTAACCACATGGAATTATGCCCAGTTTTCGCAGAGCGTGGCTCAAAATTACCCGCTCTGATATGCGCCAAATATTAAAAAATACCAATAAGGATTAAATATGTTCGTCAGAAAACGTTTCTTCACATGATTGAACCTTTATCGCGAATATTAACATCAAATAATCAAGCGCTGTATTAAATGAGTTCGCGTTATGAGAAAACTGGCATAATGCTGTGCTTAAAGTGTAGTCCCGGATTAACCTGTGCAGACAAACACAGGCTTATCAGGGACTGCACTTTCCGATTGTATCACTTTTTTTGTTTAAATGAAGTCTCTTCTTAACAAAATCCAATGTAGGCGGAAAGTGCCGTCCCTGATTAGCCTGTGACGGCACTATACGCACATGCATTATGCCCAGTTTTCTCAAATTAATAAACAATAATTTGGCATTTTTGAAATAGTACAAACAATGAATTCAACATCTAGTTCAACAGCGTAGATAACGTATTTTCCAATTCCGCAAGATTGTAACCCTTGAAAACGGATCTTAAGAATGTAACTCTGTTACATTAACCAAGAACAAAACAGATTTGTCTTACCTTGAATTGCACACAGTTTCTTTAGCTTATTGCTAAGCTCTTTTATTAGTCGAGAAGCTAGCCCTTTGCATGCTGGAAAGTTGTCGTCTGCTTAAATGTTGACTGCTAAATTTCTAAAATGAGCGTTTTCTTCGATTTTTTTTTCAAAGAATACTATCAGAATAGCAAACAGTTTGGATCCTGATGAGACACTACGTTCTGTGACACTACGTTCCCGAACTGAAAGAGTTAGTAAACTTGTTCTGGCCATGAAAAGTGCGTGTTTTGATTTTACCATTGTACAGTGTCGATGACCCGAAATCACGACTTGTATTTATTTGCACCCAAGCGCCACATATTAAATATTTGGAAAACACTTTTTATTTACATTCTAACATTTAAGATGAAATTGGCAACTCCTATTATCCGATTCGTAGAAATTGTTGTTAAATATGACGTATTTATATTCTTAAACTTTCATGTTTTATCTATAGGTATATAATATTTAGTAAAGAAAAGTTGCTCAAATGATAATACTTATCTCGTGACAGATGTAATATTGACTATGTAATAAAGCGACTTAAAGGCTTTACGTTTATAAGAAACACTGTAGTAGTATACGATATTCAATAAGGCATCCGAAAAGCGAAATGGCGCCTACATTCTTACAGGAAGCATACAAAAACAAGAATATATCGTGGTTTTGCAACTGAGTTTAATTGTATTGCTAATAAACATACAAAGTAACACCCTCGGAATGTAATCAGGCATCATGCATTTTAACATGATATGTCCTCCATCGCTCATACATTCAATGCAGAAAATTACATTCCATTCATATGATTACAACACAAAATGGGTATTTGTATAAAGTCAACAGTTTAATGGCCATAACATACGTGTAGCCAATGGCGTAAGAGTAATGTTAACTGGATACCTCTAATAAACTGTAATTCAAAAATATGCTTATGCTTAACAATCATATAAGTGTGACCAGAACATATCAGTGTGTATTAAATGCCATTTCAAATGCCATGGTAGAACATGTCCTTTTTCTCCCACAGTGCCCCTCACGATCCAACCTATACTGAACAATACAAAAACTACTAACATCTACGCACGTGGACCTATAACCAAGCCAAGGACAGTGTCCTTCAGCACGTGTAGCTGTTTGATGGATGGTCCAGGGCCGTTCAAAAACCTCAAAAGTTTTACATTCACTTGTCCAGTAAAAAAACATGGGCAATTATACATTCACATGAGAAGTAGTTTAATATTTCGCATAAAACAACTGCACTTTATTTCTATTTGTGAATGCAACAATAGCGTTATTGAAGAAATTAAAAAAAAATATATGCACCATTTGTATCGATAAGTGCAACAATGTGTTCAATACTTTTTGATCAATATTACAAATCACAACTATGTTTATACTCAACAAGAAAACAAGAATAGTATCGATACATTTACAGCAATTACAACAATTACCAGTGGACTCAGTAACTGCCAGTAACACATATAATTCATTCAGTGCAAATGCGTTAACAATACCAACCATAAACCAAGTGAACATTTAAATAAGAAGATGAGATACAAATGACACAAACACACTTTATTTCCTAACATGCATACGCAAATAACACAAGTCACATTTATACATACGTCGACAAATGAGTTACTACAAAAGTTCTAAAAAGAAATATATGCATAACTTGAAATTATACCGCTGGTTTCCAAGCGCGATACGTACATATTTTGTTAAGGTATATACAATTTAGTAAAATTAAATGACATACCTTTATTTTGCAAACTACTGTCATCTATGCGATTGAAATTTTTTAATAAATTGTATCGAAATTTATTGTTTCGGTAAATTTAACAGCCTACTGTAAACAAATCTTTTGTAAAATTGTGCACATTTTTAAAAAGTGAAACGAACGTCTGCAAGTCAAACATCAATTACTGAACAAATCACTAAAACGATAAGTTGTATAATTTTCACGTTCTTGGCAACAATGATCGGTGATTCGTTAAAGATAATATGTACTCAAAAGTTATAAATAAGTGTTGTCCACACCTCGTTACTGATCTATTGATCATCGTTAACGTTTTACATCAGAATTCTATCAAGAATAGCCTTTGCGTTGATAACTCGACTTCCTTCCATTATCATCCTCACGCAAACATTCGTTATAACCTCGTTTATTCGTCTATTAATGCCTGCCAAATCGCATCGGTATCGTCAACCTCCCCGTTCTCATCAATACAGATTGTCACTCTGTTCATGAGCATGAGCGTTAGCATTTCCAGCTCAATTCTCCTCCCGCTGTACCATCGGAATGGTTCAGGGTGAGCTACGATGCATTGTCGTATCTTTGGAAGTCTTAGTATCACCCTAGGACCTTCATTGAGCATATCTGTAATCGTTGATATCCATGTGCGTTGCTGTTCCACATCCAGTCCAGAGGTTGCCATCAAATTCCTTTCTGGAATCATATAGTATGGTAGCTCTAAGGTGACCAATGCAACTCTAAGCGCATCCAATGCTTCATGCAACCACTGCAAAATACTTTTTTATGAAACGAGGCTTGAGGATTATTTTCCGCCATCCATAAAACAATCTTTTTCAATGTGTACGATGAAACTTCTTTCTTACGTGGATGTAATACATCGTTCTTTATCATTTTAATAAAACATACAATTTAGTTGAGTGTCATTAAGATTGCTAATTAGTTCGATCTCACCGGCGTTAAAGCACACTCTCCATTCGACATGTTGATATTCACTTCCTTTAAATCCAACAGGCGTAAGAAATGCTCCAAGTGATACGACGTACTGAACGACTTCCGTCGGCGGCCAGTGACGAGGTCTTGCGGCCCATTTTGACAGAATGTTGGGGCAGTAGTAATGTAATGCATGTACGTTGTCACGCGTGCAAGTGTCTCAGCAATGTACTAGGAATTGACGGTCCCGCACGCTCATGCTGCACCTCGCCCACAGTCAAGTCTTTTTTCGACCAGTTATAACATACAAGTCACTGCTCAAAAGTTCCGCGACCATATCCGTCATCACAAAACCGCATCATGTACGTGCCTGTGAATTGCTGTGTACCGCGTCTCTCCAGTAGCAGTCTACAGTGACCATGGTAACCTCCTGCGGCTGAGTGATCTCAACACGGTTATCTCCCCAGGAAAGGCACTTAAATTTACATCATCTTCTAAACAGATCACGCTATTAAGTACAACTCATTTCATCAAAATCACTTTCCAAGTAGCTGCTCAGCCCCTCACCTTTGCTACCCGTAATAATATACGTGGCCGCTCCACATACCCGTGCAATTAACAGCTTGCCTAACTCCCGATATGCGTCTCTCCGAGCCTGTATGATCTCCTGTCCGTAACCGAGCCAGCTCAGTATAGTGCATGTCTCAACGGAGGCATTTTCCCACTGAATCTAAAAAACGTTTCAATTAGAAACACGCCACATGTCATAAATAACGTGTTATCGTTAGTAGTCAAATAAATCAGCAATACTAAAATTATGGGCGGAGCTTAATGTTTCGAAAATAGTTCCGAATAAATAAAGAAAATATTGCAGTAAAATGCACGTGCTAAAACCCGCTCTGAAAGAAATGTAATAAATGTAGCATGTATAAATGTAATGTAATAACACATTGTATATTGGTGTGATAAGTGGCATAACCACACCTACAAAGAATGTTATTGGTTAGGAGGCGTAATTCAGAAAACATTTATAGCATGTCAGCTTTTCAGTAGCATCAATAAACGTGCCGTCATTAAGTTTCTACGATTGTTGTTTTCAATGTAAGTGACGTCATTTGCAAATATTTATGAATGAAAACGACGTCATATGTTTGTACACATCAATGGACGTCACTAAATAGTGAACTTTGTACTTAGAAAGGGCGGAGTATTGAAAAATATAGTTCACGTCCTAAAGCTTGAACCAAATCAATCAGAATCGTGTTAGAATCGAAATAATATTTTCTATAATGGTTTGTTGTCGAATAACCCACAGTAAGTTGTATAGATGCGTGTTACTTCGCACTCGTGATTTAATTCCTACGCATCAATACTCCTTACTGTGGGTTATTCGACAACAAACCATGATAGAAAAATAGTATTTCTTAAGTATTATCATGTGAAAATATATTACAATTTCGTGTGTATGTTCTCAGTGAATAATCCAATAGTCGGTACAAGTATTGCCAACCATGAATTAATAAATAAATTGAATTAAGTGGATTGAAATAAAGACCCTGAAAATATAGACGGTAATCAACGGCGAGTTCATATATATTATGACATCCATTCATAAACATACTAAACATATAATGTTTAAATCTCTATTATCTGAAATTGCAAATGCGGAACGAATAATGTTATAACTATTGATAATAAACTAAATTGCTATGGTTAAAGCTGCATAATTTAACGAAATTATATAAACTTTTATTGTTATGTCTGTAAATACAATATATTGATGTTTAAATAGTTTTTTAATAATTTGAAAGAAAACTGTGAAAAACGTTGCCAAAAAGTAGTGTCGTACTTTGGCACGTGCAGACACTGAAAAGTGGTTATAAGAAGATTCGTGAGAACGGATGTATTCATTTTTAATGTTTCACATTTGTACAGAAGTAAAGTATTTAATTTGGGACCAATTATTGATATACAGTATAAATTTACCGTTGTTCTTTTTTCTAAAGATGTTAACGTATATCTGCCTTTAGTTATGCAAACATTAAACATCTAGATTGAAATGTCATTAAGAAATATAATAGGGGTAGGGGAAACGCAGACATATAAACGGGAAAACTATGCGTTAATTGTCATCGTGTACTGGACACAAACTGCACTCGACTTATCATCTTACCAAGTCTTGTTTGCTGGACATACTGCCCTGTCTTGGGAATCTTTCCGTTTCATCAGGTCTTGTGCCACTTTCAGCCATCCATACAGTGCTGGCGTGAGATATTTGATAAATATAGGATCTTGCATGAGTGGTCGTTTTGTATTGAATTTATTAAACTCATCTTATAACATGACCTAGGCTCCAGGAGTGAAATAACGTAATGCCTCAATTTTGTTTACTACATGGGTGTTATTACACTAGTTATATAAATGTGAAATGACGTCATTTTTGTGACGAAATGATGTCATTATTCCAGCAAATTTCTTTAGTTAAACTCTTTAACACTGTAATAAAAGGTGAAAAGAGCATAAAATAAAGAGAAAATGGGTTGGTCATGTTATAAATAGAATCTTAGATTCGTGGTCATTTTGTATTGAATTTATTAAACTCATCATCTATATAAAGATATAAAAGCCTCGTTTTATCTTTATTTAGATGACTCGTTTAATAAATTCAATACAAAACGACCACTCATGCAAGATTCTATATATCTCAATAAAGATAAAAACGAGCCTTGCCGAGTTTTTATCTTTATTTAGATGACGAGTTTAATAAATTCAATACAAAAATACCACAAATCTAAGATTCTATTTATAACATGACCAACAAATATTCTCTTGATTGTATGCTCTTTTCACCGTTTTTTCACATTGTTAAAGAGTTTAACTGAAGAAATTCGGTGGAATAATTATGTCATTTCGTCACAAAAATGACGTCATTTTACAGTTATATAACTAGTGTAATAACACCCGTGTAATAAACAAAATTGAGCATTACGTTATTTCATTCCTGCAGCGTAGGCCTTGTTATAAGCTGATATGGACAGAATATGTGATATAGTTCGGGTAATTGTCATGAAATACAAATCAATATTTTTAACACGATCACGAATACGCGTGCATGTACATATAAACTGATCATAGCTGACACGTTGCAGTACATAAGTTTAAGTTATGTTAGGTAACGTTAACAATACTGCTTTTCAATAAATGCAAATAAGATGGCTTCTGCCCGTGTCAAAGACACGTCTTATATGAAACCTGCCTTACCATATACATCACAATTGATTTATTACCCTAGTCAGGTAATATGCCGGTTGAATGACTCAAGTTAAATAAAATGCATTACGTCTCTCATATACCTGGGCGAGCAAAATGAATAGTTTTTCAAAAGAAAAATTCGTTCAACGGCCTCTTATATATCCCAATCTTCCAAATAAAAGGAAGTAAAATGGAAGAAATATAGAATTTTATTTTACTGATATTGTAACATACATTGCATGGTTTCTTCGATGCCACGAACTAAACTAGTAGTAAAATAATACACTTGATGAAGTGGGAACATTTATTGCTACTTTTATGCGCTTACCTCATGCAATGGACCAACATATAACAGTAATTAATGGAGTTGTCGTTAATGTATTTTCCTCTTACTTATCTGCGTTAATGTATACAATTAAGTTTAAGTCATTATATATTGAACAAAAGTATCATTATGATTACTCAATACAATGGCAGATAATATAATACCGTGCCCTTAACCGATCAGTAAGGTTGTTCTTCGGCGCGGAATGTTTGAAAACTGCAGTAACGCACGCGACTTGTGTTGATATGGCATGTGGACCGCCACGTAGCTAGTTTAATCAAGAGTTTTTAGATGTCGTCCTGCAAAATAATAAGAATATTTTTTACGCAATAGAAAAAAGAACATTTCAAAAGAGCATCTGTAACACTTTATATGTTATACATTAAAGTATAAATGTGCATGCTTCAATTTATAAAATTAGTTCAATACTTCATTTTGAAACAACATGAGAAACTATATAACACTCTTCAATATTTGAGTTTGCTGAACGAAAAGGACGTTATCTGAGCAATGACATGCGTGAATAAATATTGTCAGTTTGCTATCGGTTACATGCCGAATGAATTTAAGTAAACTTTTAACATGTACTGAGAACATAAAATCAAAACTTTATATAGTTTTGCTGCTTTTGAATTTATTTAAGAAGTTGTTTAATGATCTCATTATTTTCGCCGGTGTCATTTTATTTCACGTTGAACATTTACCGTCGACATTTATATGTTAATGTCGCAATTACCGTAACAGAAATACACCTTTTTAAGGCTCGGTGTGGTTGAGCCTCAAGAGAAAGTTAAAACACGACACGTGCAGACGCCTCGCGAAACTTGGATTCAAACATTTAAACTGTTAACTTGAATAATTGGAAGTTAGTCCAGTAGTTAATTCAACGATATTTTTCAATGAAAACTGAATCAATGCGTATGGTAGCCGAGCATGAACCCCTGTTGACCAACAGTATTCATGAACAGAACGCGATGCATTGACTTTTTATATCAACACGTTCATCTGCACCTGTTCGGAATGAAATTTATATAATCACAATTCATATTCATATAATCAATGTTCAACCGCATTAAATAAATCAAAAATTGCCGACTTAATATTAGGCAATTAAAATTGAAAGCATACATCTTCACAGTAAAAATATCGCCCGGAGATTTACGATGCTCACGACACCTAATGAAAGCAAACAACACAAGTAGTTTTACTTATGATAACTTCAATTTCCAGGCAATATCGGTAGATTAAATGACACTAGCATAAATAACCGCGACCGCGAGCAGAGATGATATAATACGGCTGGTCACTTATTCCATATAAAAAAATACGTGGCATACACAATCAATGAAAAATTAACATATTTATCGACGTTACCAGTCTTTGGCCGATAAACTAACCACAGCGATAATAGATGACTAATGCGTGATACACCTTTTTCAGTACTGTGTATATCAAAAGTCATATAACGGTGATTACGCATTGTTATTTTATGTGACTACATCCATTCAAACTTATCATCATTAACGAATTAGCATGTCATGTGGTTCATGAGATAATTTTAAAAGACCCACACACAGTATTAGTCTATCTGGACAATGCCGCTTCACAAAAAATTGATGAGATTGTCATAACCACAAATGTGGTTTATTACTTGTTCAAGTTTTTGTTCAAATACCTATATGTACGACAATAATCCATATAAGCAGTATATATATGTATATATATATATATATATATATATATATATATATATATGTGTATGTAATGATCCATTTAATACCTTTAGCTCGCATGTAGTCACCCATAAACTTGACAAGCGAGACATGCGGTTTTTATCAGATTTATAATTGTTTGTTTATATGTATTCCAAATTAATCGTGTAAATGAAACAGTATGTCTGGAGACACTTAACTTCTAATAGCGGTAGAGATCGGCGTTGTTTTTCGTACAGGCACGGGACCTTACATACGGGACCCGTGTTTATCATTGTTTGGTTAAAATACCCTGTGGACTTGATAGTGAAGAGTAAACATTATAAACGCGACCGAACTATGTAGAAAGACAATGTAAGTAGATAATAGAGTGTTCACAACAGGTTTTACATAATGAAGCGCTCATAAAATGTAAGTATATGACGTGCACATCAGGTTTGTAGATGATGAAGCGTAAACAACTTGTTAGTTGATAATGAAGCGTTCACAAGTACTTAGAAGATGATGAATCGCGTACAACATGAAAGTTGTTATGAAGCATTCACAACTATTGGTTGATTAAAGGGATCTTTTCACGGTTTCGTAAATTGACAAAATTGAAAAAAGTTGTTTCAGATTCGCAAATTTTCGTTTTAATTATGATATTTGTGAGACAACAGTATTACTGAACATTTACCATGGTCTAATTCAGCCAATATATGCATCTTTTGACGATTTTTTTTAAATCCTAAAAATTATAAAGCGTTGCAACGCGAAACGATTGAATAATTTAGAGTATTCTGTTGTTGTTGTTAAATTTTGTGAAACTACGAAGATTGCTGATATAATGCATGAAATACTTTATCCAAGAATGCTTGGCAGAATAGCCGAGCGGGCTAATGCGATTTTACTCCAGGTTACTCCTGGATTCCGGGGGGTCACTGGTTCGAGTCCAGCAGCGGCTACTTTTTTCCTATTTTAAATTTTATTCATGATTTCTTACCGGAGCTTTTAAAATTCAATGTTTACATCTATGAATATAAAGCATTTAATGACTTATTTCAAAACATTCCAAAAACTGTAAAAAGGCTCCTTTAAGAAGCGTTCACAACATGTAAGTAGATGATAAGTCGTTCAAAACATGTTAGTAAATTATGAAGCGTGCACAACAGGAAAGTATATGATGAAGCGTGCATAACAAGTAAGTAGACAGTGAAGAGTTCACAGCAGATTAGTAGACGATAAAAAGTGGATAAAACATGTATATAGTTGATGAAGCTTTCACAATAGATTAGTAGTTGATTAAGAGTAGACAACATGATTTCATTTGATGAAGCGTTTACACCAGATTAGTAGATAATTACGTGGACAAAACCGGCTGGTAAAGTATGAAGCTTCCACAATAGGTAAGTAGATGATGAATCGTACACAATAGGGTATTAGATGACCAGGCGTGTACAACATGTAAGGAAATGAAGAGTGGTTCACAACAGGTTTGTGTATGATGAAGCGTGCTTAACGGATATATAAATTACATGTACGAAGCGTTCACAATCAGTTGTTTGATGATGAAGCGTTAATAACAGGCTATTAGATGATGAAGCGTTCACAACAGGTTAGTAGATGATGAAGCGTTCCCAACATAATAGTAGATGATGAAGCGTTCACGGCATTTTAGTAGATGATGGAGCGTTCACAACATGTAAGTAGATGATGAGGCGAGCACAACAGGTTAGTAGGTGATCAATCATGCACTTATTGAAATAAACCATCTGCTCAACAGTTTATTTGATAATCCAGCATACACAACGCGTAATTAGATAATGAAGCGAGAACAACAGGCAAGCGTGTACAACAGGTTAGTACATGATAAAGCGTTCCCAACAGGTAAGTGTGCACAAAAGGCTAGTAGATTATTATACGTTAACAAAATATTATTGTGAACACCATACACGCTGATGATGAAGCGTTCAAAACTAATTTTTAATGATGAATCCTACCCCTAAGGTTAGTCTGTGCACCGGATTTGTTTATGTCGAAACGTGCACAACTGTGTATGAGATGATGACATAATTATATACAATTGGTTTTAAATTGCACGTGCCAATTATAATATTTCACCTTCATTATTCCTTAGATTGTAAGCCATTTAGCATGATGAGCGTATCTAACTTCTTATACAAATATGTATTGTATCAGCAGGCTCCAAAACATTACCTGCTCAACTAATGACATACAGAGGTCTATAATTGTGTAAAGTTTGGCATCGCAATATTCACTAAAGGGTAGGTGTTAAAAAGTGTTGCAAATGCGTAGCATTTTGTGAAATATTCATTTGAGGCAATTGAATTTTTTTTTTTAAACAAATACACTGGAAACAAAATCAGCATCGTCTTTTTCGGTGATATAAGTTTCATTTAACCACGTTTTGATCTTTAACGCAAAGTAAGGTTTATCGGTGTTTAAAAAATAACAGCTTATGACGTACACAATTAATCATTGCATATATTTGCGTCCGTAACCATATGAGATTCGCCATAATACATCCAAGGTGGAGTATTGGTATTGTCAGATGTACTATCAGTAAACGGTTAAAATAATTGACAGTGATGGCAGGCTCTCAAACAAACTAGTACGGGTGTTTACGAAAACGTTTTTATCCCACTTTTACAGCGAAATCGGTTGATTAAAGCCCCGTTTATTAAATTTCATCTATAATCAACGGCAAGGATATAATCAATGGCACGAAATGACGTCATCAACTGCCGAACCGGGACTACTTTTTCCCACGCACCTCGTCACCTGTATTTGCCAAGTGCATCAATAATAAAAACAATCTCAAAAGTTTGTCAATCTTAATGACCTTAAAACAAAGAAAAGTAGCCAAAAAACGTGTTTTTTGTCATTTATTCTTATTAAAACCTCTAGTATTAGCTAAATTTAACACTATGCAAATAGGTTCTGTTGTTGTTGCTCCCCTTTGAAGAAGTCACTTCGAGTTGCTCCCCTTTGACCGTAGAAAACAATCGTCTGGACCAAGAAATCCTGTGTTAATTTACAAGCTGTACTCGGATATGCGTCCATCTGATATTTCTTCAACGCATCTTTTCAACCTGGCAATACGCACAAATGACACTGCATCCCAGTGGTTCTTGCGTCAACAATTGGGTGTCAACAAGCTAGGTCAGATGCTGAAGGCCATGGCAAAAGACGCCGGCTTTCTCAAGCACAAGAGAATAACGAACCACTCAGTTCGCAAATTCCTGGTCCAAAAACTTCGAAATGCAAACATTCCACCCACTGAAACCATGGCCATAACAGGGCACAAACATGTCCAGTCCATAACCAATTATTCCAACATATCTGTTGAACAGCAGCAAAAGTGTCCATTCTTGCTCAGTCCAGTAAATGTAACACTCCAACAGATTCCTCTTGTTCACCTTCATGCAGCGAAACTATGGCCGAAATGCAGCCTAGACAACCACTGTCTACCGTCAAACAAGTTGATCTTGATGTTCGCCCCACCCAGTCACTTCACCAGCAAATGTCTTTCTATAGTTCGAACAACTTTGCCTCACAATTCTTTGGTGCCACTTTCAACATTCAAAATGTATATAATTAGATTAAATCCAAGTAATCTTTGTTATTTCGTCACGAAATAACCACATATTATAACAAAGAAGCAAATACTGTGCACCTCGTGATCGACTTGATAGTTTGATATCGAAAGTGAATTGTGTGTGGTGTTAGGCTACCTTGTAAACAAATGTAGTTCCTTGTATATAACAACTTAATGTCATATTGATATCATAAAACTTTAAGATTTGCAATTCAATATGATTAAAATTGTAATTAATAACGCTCGACACTTTGTTACAGAACGATATTCTGGTTTAAAATAAAGATTATTTGATCAGCGGTTATTTTTGGAACGCGGAGTAATACACTGACCTTGGTTACACTACAGTCATTATCAAAGTACGACAAACACTCATGAAAACTTATTTTGTTTAAATACAAAAAGTTTACTGAATAAAAAGTGGGATAAATAGAATAATAGGTCAGTGTTGATTATAGATCAGGTTTATCATGCTCGGCACGAAAACGAAAAAGCACTCGCCAAGGCTCGTGCTTTTTGTTTTCTAAGCCTCGCATGGTAAACCTGATCTATAATCAACACTAACCTATTATTCTCTATATTTGGTATGTTTTGTTTGATAATACTTACTTTATTGTTAAAGTGCTAGTTATTTCGCCAATCAATTGACTTTCCGGAATGGTTGCTTATCGATTGTGTATACATATGTTGCACGATGTTTTACGAATTAACTAATTATAACTTGGACGAGCATTTATTTATAATAATTTCAACACGTTGAATTAATCATCATATGTGACGCAATGCTTGACGCTTTCTATTTTCCAGAAAGAATGCACTCGTCAGAAATCGATGTGTTAAAAAGAACACCATTTAATCGTTTGGTTAAGGTTATTTCCGTTGTCCAAACATTTAATAGCTCCTAAGAACTCGTTGTTAGGCTTTTTCAGACTCATAAACGTTTCATTGAACATTAATTAGCATTTGCTTTGTATCTGCCTTTAAATTGCACATCAAATATTATTTTTTACCCTAACTCCGGTAATGAAGATTTTTTGGTGACACAATAACAATAATATTATCTAATTATATATAAAACAACAATCTATTCATCAGCAGGCAAGAAGTGAAATAGTAATTACCTGTTATTAATCAGCCGACACAAACACGTCAATAGCCAGAGTACTTATGCGCACTTTCAAGAGGGGCGTATTGTTGGACCTTGTCCCTTCGTCACCTGCTCGTTCACTATTATCATCTCGTCCGACTTAGATTAGTATTTTAACGCGGGTTACCGGGATAGGCCGAGTTAGCACGATATATGGTTTGTTTGACTTTGACATAATGAAATATTTTCGTTTTATATCGTATAAATAAAGTATACCCGTAATGAATACTTATGCATGGAAACATATCAATGCAGGCACATTATATAACATAGTGCGTTTGTGTAAACCTTTTCATGACATATATTTACTTCGTATCTTAATATGAGTATGTAAATCATACTTTAATTTGGATCATTTTGCTGTAATAGTACGTGATTTAAATCACGTATACCAATCGTCGACCACTTCGTGAGTGTTTCCGTGAAGGCTAAATTATTAGTGTACAGTTAACCGTGAAATGTGTAATTATATTTAGGTTGATTTGTTGTAAATGCCAATTTACCAATTATAATTCACAATTCCTTATCGTTTGTTCACGCTACATCAGTTTTCTAATAATACACATTTAGCACACTCAACTTGCTTTGGTGAACTGCTGTATGATCTCAAATAAAATGTAATATATTATTTTTCCGCAATTGTATGACTTGGCTTAGTAGAGAGACATTGCTTATTTGATGTTCTTCCGGCATATAGGTTATCAAGTCAACTAAAAAGTAAAAACATAAACTCATTACCTGTTTAAAAATGTCATAAGTTTTGATGGCTTTCGTTGATGAATAATTGAAAACACTAGGATAAATATGAGATAAACGAATAAGTATAGCAATATAAATGAGATTGATTGTAGTGTGTTGCTTACTATGCTTTTGCGATATCCACAAACTGTCCAAATGAACCATATAGGTCAATACAATGGAATATACTTAATAGCAGGACAGGACATTCAAAGGGACATCAATAAATATTAAATGTATACAAAACAGTAAAGCCAAATAAAATGGTTAGGTATGAGTTTTCCATACTGACAACTACAACACCCAACCTCCGCGCAGGGATTTGACTGGAACCAGCTGCATTCATGTGATGTTTTTTTTTTAAATTTAGGTTATGAATTGTTTTGTTATGAATCTTAACTTGCGCATATTTTAATGTAAATTAAAAAGATACTGTTAATGTGACAATCGGGACAAATTAACCGGATACAGTTTTAAAAGATAATTTAGTGATAACACAAATATAAATATTTATAGGTATACATAATTGGTAAATTGGATAGGCCAGTGGTTCTCTATTAAAGAACACTCGGCTTAACAAGCAAACAATACTCTGGATGCAGGATCACGCAATTTTATGGCGTTCACAAATGGATGTTAATGGATGTAAACACACCGGTAAGTAGTGCTTTATTCAAATAACTTTTTACAGCAATTTTTCTGAAGAATATTAACTATTGCATAAACGACAGTTTTTATGCGGCTTATGACAATATGAAAATCATCAGAATTACTTTATTCAATAGGCATGTGGTGTTGGCCACAAAGTCGATGTGTTCAACATTCATATACACGGTTATATGCTGCACGCAACGTTAAATGTTGGCACCGATTTCAGACGTATTCAATAACGTATTCTTATGTCTTAAGATATCGACAACAACCTGCAAGAACAACTGTATTATATGCACTAAATATTTTTGCAAACATATTATAATAATTTAAGAGATTTGCAAAAATACAGTTCTTAACGGTGTCTTTTTATTATGTTCGGCCCTCGTGAAAAGCCCTGTGAACCCATTGATACTGCACCCTGGTAAAGATAGTAGATAAACATTCAAGTAAATCAACAATTTTGCAGTTGTGTAAACAACTGGACATCACGTTAACCGTTGGCTATAATTTTAGTTTAAATAAATGTAATATATATATCGAATGAAATATAATTTTGATAGTCAACTTAGTTATAAATTTTACGAAAATTTGAAAAAAAATAATTTAAATTAATGAATAAAAATATAAACAGAAAATGCACCCACTAAAATCCGGCGCATCACTAAAGAATAAACAAAAAAAAAGGAAATACATTAATATAATGCTAAGATGCGCGGTTTTAAAAATGCATGACTCGCAACAACGACCATTTCAGCGAGACGTGATTACATGGAAGCAGGGAAATAATCATTTGGTCGACACGATAAGCACAACATCTGATTGTAAAAAAGAACCAATACGCAAAACCAAAATTACAAATATATTCAATAAGTCCTGTAAAGCTAATTGGACCCTATTAAGTACCAACATTACGTAAGTGCACACATAGCCTGTTGATATGGAACGATTTTAACAATATAGTTGTATACGACTTCCATACTTGTGTTGAGAATCAAACATTTTTGGTTTTACGTGTAATAAACCAGTACAAACTAACACTGTCATGAAAAACACACAAACGGGCCATTAAATGTTAAATACCGCCGCGTAAAGCAGAAAGGAGAGTTGGTCATGCCACAATAGGAATTGTACGGCATTGTTGACTCGAAATTTTAATTGTTATAAGGTTGAGCATCAACATTTTTGTCGCATCCACACCAACAGCGATTTTTCCACAGCAAATGTTTAAACACTTCCGAAACCGCTGGCAACGAAAGCAACACTTCATCTTACAACTCCACACTTCACAAACACAAAGGCATGGGATCATTATGTGTCCAGACTTTGCAATACAATCGTACGTAACATAATCACTAACCTCCCGGATTATACATCACGAAACATCCAATACTGGAAACTTACATCTGAATGCACATATCGTATACAAGTTGTTTACGATGCTGCACAAGGAAGTGTCTCCAAGAAAAATGACAGGTTTCGCTCGGTGCCTTGTCGCTTTGTCATTATGAGAACGTTCGCGTTTCCGATGCGTATGTATGATATTGGAACATATGTCGTCGATGTCATTTTGATTTTTCAGTCAATATTTATGTATTACATAAACTGTATAAACACGATTAACCTGTGAACTTCGATTTATGAACACATTGAAATAATATGTATGTGAAGATACGTATTGAAATGCAGAGCCTTCGAATAGTATATGCCGCAACACACAGGATCGGAACAGCATACCACGCTTCACTTAAACGTGTTTAACATTCAATGTTTAAACATCACATGCTATGTATTTAGTTATTGATGAGTTTTTAATTGAACACAGTGTATTGTTCAAATTAATAATAGAGTTTCCATTTCATATCGGTGATAGCTCTTTAAAATAAGATCAATATTAGCGTTGTGACAGCCTTTGCCCATAAATGATCTGTGTACACGTGTATGCCTTATTGACATTAAACAGTACAGTTAAGCATATTTATCTACACATACTTTACAAATATTCTGCGTTTATGCAGTATACTTATATTAATTGGAATTTAACATTAGTTCTTCTCCTATATTTCCATTTACTTGCTTTTGTTTTCGAACCGAACGCAATTGGTGTTTATCTTTCTTTACCATACAAAGCACATTACATCGAAAATAATCAATCTCGAATGTGATAAAGTACAGGACAGAAATGAAAGGGAATGATAAGGACAGGAATACACAATTCCAAACAAATAGTGGAAAAGAACGTTTCATTAAATCATCAAATCGTTTACTGTTCACATTAAATGTATGAACTGTTTCGACTACGGAGATATTAGTTTGGTTGTTATAAGTTACACCACCATATAAAATAGGTTCAATAACTGTAAATATAGTGTTTGTAAGTTCTTTGCAAATGTGCACAAATATAGTGCATACTTTAAAATAATGACACGGTGTTTGATTTGATGGACAGAGACGAAAAGATGATAAGACATTATTATCTATGACATTTAGACGGGTGTATAAATATAGAGGCTAGCATTTGACAGGGGCGTGTACAAATATTGCTCACACTTTGACAAATATACTCTATTCGAGGCACTGTTCTTGTTATGAACAATATCCTTAAGGGTTCATACATTCGAGAAATAATCAAAGTACTGAAAGTACTGGTGTGACGATGCTTTTGAAGAGGATTGATATAAAAGCATCTATTTAAGTTTATCTACATCACCACACTTGTGTATGTGGGTACGAAAATTTTGCGTAGGAAAAAATGGGTACGAAAATTTTGGGTATAACAATTATGCCGAAAAATAAAATAAGAACGTAAACAGATTTGGTTACGAAATAGTTTTGGTTAGGAAAAATATGGGTACGAAAAAAAATTTGGTTTCGTGCAAAAATTTGGGTACGAAAAAAAATAGGGTGAGAAAAAAATTGGGTACGAAAAATGTAGGGTACGAAAAATAGATTGGGGGAAGTAGTACCAGTGGGGAACTTGATCCTTACAGCGAAACGGGGAGGCGGGCTACAATCTCGATCAAATATAACAAGAAATATCTTTAAAAAGGTATTCGACGTGAATTTTCTGTAACACTTATCTTATAAAACTGTCTGTTACAGTAAAACGTTTGTGGGTTATAACATTACGTTTCAGGATATAAATTCAAAACTTGACATGCTATTTAATTACACCAGGCCTTTTCACTTCACATGTATATCATACCAAACTTTATATTTCGTTGTTTCCTTTCATAAGTTAATTATGCTTTGTGTACGGACGTGATTTCACAATCCCATGTGAAGGAACGTTTACTTTTTCTCTTTTGATTATTTTTTTCTCTAATTCAATAAGCTTAGGCATGTTTGTTCGTTAAGTACGACAATAATTTCATGATGATTCCCGATCGAAAGTGGGTATGAGCACATAGTCATAAGAGCACTTGAATACGTGAGTTCGCCCATGAACATATGGCAAGGTTAACTGAATCTCCGCGATATCACCTAACATGTGTAAAAAGCCATATTTAGGACAATGTATAATAATCCGCTAACATTCGAGACAAGTGCGTAAATTTGTATCCAGTAGTCGATTGGCCAAGCCCAACCACTTGAACGTTTGCTTTTATCATCTTCAATTTTCAGAATCAGGTCTACGTTTGTGCCCAGGTACCAACAGTGCTGACGGCCATATCATATCTGGCAAAGCTGTACCTTGGAACCATAAATGTTGCTCTCGAGCACCAGCGGTTTTGTCAAGCATATCAGCAGGTTATCGATGCGAATGGATGGACTGAATTCATGGAAATACTGTGAAACCATTATTAATCGTCAGGCATTAATTTTCATAAATTTCAACAATCATGCTCTATGTTTCAACAAAAACAAACACTAAGTTGAACAATATTTTAAAACTTTACCGAAGACATGAGGCATTAAATTCAAACATAATCAATGCACACATTCACTGCTGCTTTGTAATCAAGATTAATCCGGTTTTGACACAAAGGGATGTAGATTACACAAGGTACTTTACAGACACGTTACACTTCTTTAAAACGCGTGTGCAGTACAGCTGTATCGAATGCATTGATTTCGTTTATGTAGAATGGTAATGAATTAGCGCTAATTGTTAATAACTTTATTACCCATTAGGTGCATTGTGTTTTTCAGGGGTGTTGCATATTAGCCATCACGCAGCGAATGCCGATGAAAGACAATAAAATGAAAAGATGACGATGTGTGATCAACATACGTATTTATCACAAATTAATAAAGAATATTTTAATTGCTGTTTGTTGTTTGATTGTTTGCGTTTAACCACACTTATTACTATTTTAAATGTATCAATTTATTTATTTTTAAATTATTGACATTATTGATTTATATACCGATAATTTACTTTTTAAGAACAAACACACACATAGAGTTTATAATTTTAATGTTGATATCAGAATAAAAAAGCATTTTTTTTTAAAAAAAAACACTTAACAAGCTGGAACCTCTTTCGTATAACACAAACAGTATTAAAACGGTATTGACAGCATTTTAATAAATATCATACCAATTAGAATTACGATTGTTATCAGTATGGCAATTATAATAATAAAAAAAGACTAATGGGCAATTGGCTTCGTTGTTACAAACACTCGTTAACGGTTATTCGACCCCACTTGTCCGCTAATCATAACAATGGACGTGTGGATGGCATACAATAAGAGGGTCCATTACTGTCCCTTGATAACAAAAGACAAGTTAATTGGCATGTGACAAACAGGCTCCGCCTCCTGCAGTGATTCTCAAGTGTGTTCCCGCATTCGTACGATATTTCGCAACTGCGATTGATCGCGAATATGTATTACACACAAATCGGATATTGACTGACGCATTTTTTTAAAATTCAAAATCAGAAATCGGCGAATTTAAGTGCTGACGAAATCGTCATTTTTATAAAAATGACGAAATTTTGTGCTGTCGAAAATAAATGGTTTCACAATAGTCCAATGTGAAGGTTTATAACGTTTATATACTATGGCAAACTTGTAAATTTACAAGACAAATATAACAAGACTATTGCCAAGCAATAAAAGTCCCCTACCGGTTCCGCCATTGTCAGAAATTCCACCATATTCGGAATATTTCTTTAAAATATTTGTTGCTATAGCAACCAAAATTTTTGACGTAGGAACAAAATGAAATGACTTTCAAAATGTCCATATTGCCATCTATCCATGTTTCAATTTTCATGAAAAAATATTAAGAACTTTTAAAGTTATCGCAGGATCCAGAAAAGTGGTACGGACGGACAGGCGGAGCACAAACCATAAGTCCCCTCCGATGAAACCGGTAGCGTACTAAAAATAGGGCTAAATCTTTACAGTTCATGTCGCAAGTGAAAAGCTTAAATATAAGAAAATTGTTTTACATACGAATTTGTCTGGAAGCATGTATCGCATATTCGGCTCAGTATTATATTTTTGAAGCGGGGTAAATTTTCTAACCATACTTCGTAAGATCAATAATGTATTGACGTTTTCAAGAATAATTACTTAATAATATGTTTACTGATATGTATATTTTCGATGAAAACGATATTCCTGTCGCGTTGTGTAAGGCTGCTACGACAAACGCTAACAAAACGTCTGAGAGAGGAACAGCTCAAATTAGAGCTGAAGTTATTTCCGATGTTAATAAGTTAAGTGCACAAAAATGTAGCCAACTAGCAACTTCAAATGTTTCATCATAATTGTGTTTTTGTGTATTTTGCTTAACAAGCCAAACGTTTTATGATTTATCAAGACTAAATATGTGTACGTATAAGTCATGTGTATCTGTTGGTACACATACAAATATTCAGTAATGTCATTTTACCGAGAACTTCATTTAAAGAAGGTGTTAGGACGATAACCTCTTTTTCCATTATACGAACGGCTAAAATGTTCGTTTGCAATTAGATAACAAAAACATTAGCAATGTCTACATGAACGTCGCTAAATTCCTACAGCTTAACCCTTAAAAAATGCAAAAATCATATTAACAATACTATACTAGACAAATTTAATTAGTTGTAATTGTATTTTTCATTATCTGTGCTATATAAAACACTTTATTATTGAACACTTGTCTGGGTTTTTCAGTATAAATTAAATTAAATAAAAGTTAAGAAGAACATGTATCTAAACATGCCAAAAAAAGCCAGATATTTAACACTAAAATCGAAAATGTCTGCACAGTCGAATTCGCCACCATGCATATCATGCATGTACGATGTGAATCTAAATTTAGTTTTAGTGCAGATTCGTTCATACGACACAAAGGCACAATTTTGTTTCCTAACAAATACGAGTAAAAGTGTCGGCATCGGCTTTAACCAGCCTGTTAGGAAATTTACCGAAGTAAACAATATTTTATTTCTTGTACCATATACAGATTGTTAATTTATGTTATTAAGCATTCCTAGGCTATATTCATATTTTGGTTTCAAATCGCAAAGATTACTTGTTGACATGAAATCGGCCATACTCCCTTTAATATAATACGGATTGAAAGTAGAGGTTTTAAATTAACCCAATGACATCTCAATTTATTCCAGGAGAGTGTGTTCATATCTTTTTTGATACGGATGAAGATTGTCGTGACGATATTGCATAAGATCTAGATAAACATCATATTCCAAATGACTACACAACAGAGGGGTCCATGCTCGCAGACGGTGACAATCGAAAAGGATAAATAATAGTTATTGTCTCGAAGGAATCACTGAAAGCCGGTGTGTTTTCATTTAATCTCATGAAATGCCTGACTGCCGATGTTGATGAAGGCAAAATAAGGGTTCTGCTTGTATTGCGCAGCGGTGTGAATATCATCTCAGACGTGCCATTGTGTATTCGATGGGTTGCATGCTTCAGCGAAGATGACAAATCATATAAAAACTGCATTGTCAGGACAGTTTTAGGTATAAGTTTCTAGCACATACCTCGTACGTAATTTAGACCAAAGTAAGCTAATTTACTGTCAAGCTTAAGACAATTCAAATACACATATAGAAAGTTATTATTCAAATACACTATATATATATTTTTTTGTAAGATTTTAATCAGATATTGATATAAACATACACGCATGCACAATATTTATAAATATAGCTTTTAAGTACCAATATATACCACAGTTGTACATATAATGCAATTGTCATGAAGAAAGGTAAAATAATTAGTTATTATTGTGTATGTCTTAAATTCATTTCATAACAAAAAAAGAAGAGAAATGCAAGAAAACAAAGAAAATGTGCACACGGATAAAAAACTAGAAACAGAAGCAAAACAAATTCGAAGTACAAATAATAACGTGTTTTTGTAATGACAAATATATAATTTAAATGCACAATCATAGGTTATGCATGCTTACACGTTATTTAATTGCTGATCGACGTTATTTTTATGCCCCCTTTCGAAGAAAAGGCGGTATAAAGTTTTCGAACTGTCGGTCTGTAAGTCTGTCCGTCAGTCTGTCTGTCTGTCACTCTTTTCGTGTCCGCTCTCTAATTCAAACAGTTTTCATCCGATCTTTACCAAACTTGGTCAGAAGTTGTATATAAACAATATCTAGGTCAAGTCCAAATATGGGTCATGCCGGGTCAAAAACTAGGTCAACGGGTCACTTAGTGCATTTCAAGGATTTAGCATCGTGTCCGCTCTCTAATTGAAGTAGTTTTCATCTGATCTTTACTAAACTTGGACAAAAGTTGTATCAATACAATATCTAGATCAAGTTCGAATATGGGTCATGCCGGGTCAAAAACTAGGTCACGGGATAACTAAGTGCATTTCAAGGATTAAGCATAGTGTTCGCTCTCTAGTTTATTTGGCTTTCTGATTTATTTTGATATTCTAAGACATTTGTATGCCCCAGAAGGAGGGCATATAGTGGTCGGATTGTCCGTTCGTCTGTCCGTCCATCTGTCCGTCACACTTTGCGTTTAGATTTCGAAAAATGCTTATAACTTCTATGTCGCTTCAGATAGCAATTTAATATTTGGCATGCATTTGTATATGGACTAGGCTTTTTCATACGCACACAAATTTTGACCCCTTTGACCTTGACCTTGAACCTAGGGTCCGCGTTTTGGTTGGAAATCTGCGTTTAGGATTCGAAAAAAGCTCAAAAACTTCTACCAAGCGTTTATTGGGGGCATAAGTCATACTATGGTGACAGCTCTTGTTCCTTTTTAGTTAGTTTCATATTGTTATATTCGGAGTAAGCCCCCGATACACTTTAAATTAATCCATTATGATATGGTAAAGTTGTATTTTTTATAGGAGCAAACGTATATTGTTTAACTTCAAGAGGTAATACGGCCATGTTTTTCTTTTTCAAATCCGATACTACCAAGAATAAATGACTTACAATTAATTGAAACATGTATATTTAATCGGTGCACTACGTCTGCCTTTAGATAATTGATCAGTATGTTGACCTTGTCACTTTTCCCAAAAAGAATGGTGATTTTTTCTTCTTTTTGATTACAAAAAGTGCTGATTGTATTGTAAGTTAAATCTATTGTATTCAATATATAATTTGTTAATAATAATTGGTTATAAATTATATAGGAACTACTGTGAGTTAGTATGTCACGTTATGTAGCAATTATTTTTTAAAATATATTTATATATTTTTTCTCGTTATTGAGTATTTCCCATTTCTATGCAAACACGTTGTATATTCTTTGTAACAAAACATTCATATATGGATATAGATATACTTTTAACGCGACTCACTTATATGTGGTAATTTACAACAACACCTGTAGATATTGGCAGGGCAAATCCTGCAGGGGATGTTATTCCAGGCTTGTGTTGGGCCTATGTCTTGAACTACCTGACGATTGTGCTGACGACTAGCAGTAAGTGTCAGTGTACTCGGTGATTGTATTAGTTCTGCAGCATAGATAATGGTATTCGTGATACGGTAAAGTGTTTGTATGGTAAAGTTTTACATTCACCTGTGTCTTTAGTTTTGAAAATACCGATTTGTCATTGGATGTTATTTTTGGTTTGAATGTTTTGAAGGAACTACTGCACACACACACACACACACACACACACACACATACACACACAAATGTTGGTACCGTAATATAATTAAACCCAATAGTTATAAAATACAGAAATACAAAATGCTATGTTTGTATAGGTATTTATCAAGCAATTTAAGACCATCTAACGAACAGCAACCTCAACTGCGGCTGAATCCGGAAACTAATAGTGGTATGGGCCAAGTCGTGCGATATGGATGACACACTAGACTTGGTTGCAAACAAAAGGTACAATTGTTTTATAAAAACAGTAAAAGTTTACTATATTATCTTTTAAAATATTTTAGTTATATATATACCTGTCACGTTTTTTTGTATTCTAGTGCAATGTATTGTAAGCATATAGAAGAAGGACCAAACGTCTGTTTATTTATCTTTCAATACATCAGTGGTAGTTATGCAAATATTGTTTCAGCGATGGGCGGCGTGAAATAACTAACAGCGGTCAGATAAAGGTTACGACGAATAGCCTTGGTGAACAGATAGGCAGACCATTTGATTTGCATATGTTTAGATACACTGACGAGTCAAATCCAGGCAAGCAGGTAATTTATCATAGCAGTAAGTTGCAATTATGTCGATGTAATGTAGTGATTATTTAATTTCATCTTTAATAAATATTGTGTTAACAGTGTGCAGTGCGCCATTGCGTCACATAATGTGAGAATATTATGAATGATTCAGACGAAACTGGCAACGTAAGCAATCCAATACAATACACTACTCAATTAATTATCAATTGTTAATATATCAAGCACATCGGGCAAAAATAACGTTACACAAAATCCATTTCACAAAATACCGTCCAGTTGTGTATTGAATAATTATTAGTACAATGTATTGGTCTTGATTCCAAAAAAGCACGTATTCATGATTTCAACAAAAATCAGATCAAATAAGATTAAGTGCCATTTTGTTTCTTTATGACTGGAAAATGTAGTGGACAATTTATTGCAAAATTACCATTTACCAATACTAAGTTGGTATCCGGAATAAACTATATTAAACATCAACCAAGAACATGCATACATGTAGAGTAAATTAATTGAGTATAGCGACTAATACCATGTTTAAACTTTAGTTCGGAAGTTCTCTAATATATCTTTGACGTCAAAACAAAATTCATGTTGTTATTGTGGCATTAAAAAAAGTGTTATGCATTATGTGATATGTTAGACTGTTGTTTGGGTCATATACCTTTGAACGTTCTATTTTAATATACATGCAAATGTTGTCTTTACCGCCTGTAATAATATACCACACTCGTTATTGTTATTTAACATTCAAAAACACCCTTTTTAAATTAAATTCTAATAATTATTCCAAAGGCACGTTTTCAACATATGTAATTAATCGTCTTTTGATTACACGTGTCCAAATAAGATTTGTACATTCTTTACCAGGTATGCGTTGCAAAAAGCACCAATTATATTATATTTCGTTATATCGGTCTTTAACATACGTAAATTTGTAGCTAAACACTTCGTTTGCTCTTTGGTTTGTTTATTTAAAGTGTTCTATTTTTTAATTGGTAAATATATTATACGACCAGAAATCATCAGTGAACATTTTTTTGTCAAAGGCAACATAATTTTTCTTTTGAAATTTTCTTTTCAATTTTCAGTTTGCGTCTTGCCGTCATTGGTTTCAATAAAATGGCAATGTTTGTCCACTACTTCTTTTTTTCTGACGAGAAAAAATAGCTTGTTCGTCTGTACCATCTATTTATATGCGGTTTGAGCGAATACATTTTAGTGTACTATTAAGTTTCGAATAGGATTCAAGTGTACATATATATCTGATACACGTTTTTGTAATTTAGGTTTTTTTGTGATTTTATTTTAGATAAAATGGAACTTTGTTATCTAAACTTGTTTTTTTTTGTACTTGAGCAACGACATTTATTGTCCTCTATTTGTATATTCGCATTTAATTCGCCACTGTCTATATCCACTGGTAAAATTCGACTATTAACTGAACGAAACATACAGTATAAAAACCGTTTATAACACTTATATACAAAGCCTGAAATAATTAACATCGAAATACTTTATTTTTGGTCTTTGTATTTATTTATGTCAAATCCAAGGTTGTTTCATCGCTGAATATTGTACCCCGATGCAAAGCGTCCAAACAATTGAGAAAGGATACGCTGGCATCAGCGCAGCCACGAAACTGGGAATGGGAGAGTCGTTCAAAGAAAAATTCAAAGACATCATGTCTCGTAGAAGAATGATGAAACTCTTCTCAAACTTCAAAGTGTCGTTTGTCCTCTTTGATGGTGAACTCCATATGTGTTATTTTTGTTCAATTGATATTATATCATATATATTATTATCTTTGTAATTATCTTTGTAACATTATTAGTAATGCTGAATATTTACATTAGAGTGATAAAGTGTGATGTTTGTTTCTTTGTGACATGGTTTACTAAAGTGTCTTGGTGAGGGCTTTGAAAAATGACATTAAAAATATCATGTATGCAAAATTAACATATATACGTCATACCCTTCATACTTAGACAATTGTTAGAATCATAGAATCATTAATGGATATTTGTTTCAAAATATACTTGTATTACTAATATAACGTGTACTTTTCATTGATGGGCGTGCGTGGCGCAGTGGTCGTGTAGAAGTTTTTGCTCGTCTATGTCGCGGGTACAAATGTAAAGACGACAATATTTCATTTTAAAAATTGTGTAGGTAGATTGTTCTTTTAATTATAAAAGACCGTTCAAAACAGTGTATTTATGAGGGTTAATAGAAATAATGTTTGCAAAACAACGAAACACTGTGAACACGTACCTTTGACAGGTTTATGAAATAACGCGTAGTGTGATATTACGGGTATTTTATTATGGGCAGTAAATATTTGGTTACAAGGTATGAATTTCATACAGTGCATATGTTAAACGTTTACGCAAAAGGCTCAGTAATGATTTCTGCGACAGACGCTCAATGAATGAACACTTTTACTGCATTTGACATATTTAAGTGTCATCATAGCTGCATTTGTTTACTTGAAACAATTATATTTTATTAAGGGTTGTATTGTTTGTTTTGCATTTTATATGTGTGTATATATTCATTCATGTAAAGTTCACATATTGCATTTTGTATAATTACATATATAATGGCATATTGGTATAAACGTTAATATTATACCTCAATTTAATTTTGTTTCTTCTTTGCGAATATAAACTAAACAGGTCCGTTATTTTGAATAGTGCCCGGTAAAGATGCGCGCGCATCTAATGGTACCCACTAGAATGTTAGTTGTTTGTAACATTTGTGCAAGTTTTACAACGCAATGATATTTCGACTACTGTTTCCTTTGTTCACAAAAATATTTTGTTTTACGCAGTTACATATTATTAGAAGTAACTGATAAATATTGATGGAATGTATATTGTGTAATTTATTTGTATTTCTATTGACATGTATCTGCACAAAAATGTTCGGTATAAGAAACAGTGACCAGCTTGGCACACCCAACTAGTATATGGAGGCTTCGGTCCATATACTATATGGGGCTGCTAGGCTGGTCACTTTTCTGCCGTAGGGCCCTCAGTGAGGTTTTCTATTTCTTAAATATTTCTTGGTCGGTATCTATGCCTCACGAAGAAACGAATCTGGTAATCATCCATGTTAATCAATATATAATGTGATTCTTCTTTGTAACTTGTAAGTGTATTTGAAGATTCAAGTATAATCTCGGGTTATTGTTCCACATTACCAAATAATTTGCCACTAACAAATGTCATATTCGTGTTAGGTCAACGTCCCCATTCACAGTCGAAGTTCATAGTGTTCGTTCCCACGCTGTAACATTACCATGCCATTAAGGATTTAAAATATGTTCGAGTTTTATTCCCAATGACCAGACAGCGTAAAATCCGAGTCTTCAAAGCAAAAGATCAAGGTCACAACTCAATGATAAGTTTTGCGAATTATTTTTTTCTGCAACTGTCTTCCTAACAAGCTTATACATCGGGCGAAAATTCAGACCTTTTTCTCTTAACGTTGTAATCAATATGTAATTGTTACTTGACTAATATGTGTGACGAAGGCGAATGCGCAATGTGTGATTGTTTATGCGGATTGCAAACGCCGTCTATATGGAACTTAAACTAGTGTGTGTCCTTAAAATATGAAGATATTGTTGTCATTTTATGGTTGTGTTTAATTGACAAAGGCAGCGAACTATGTTTGCCTTGCATTTGTTGTTTGACGATACAGAGGTTTACAGTTATTTGATGGACTTTATCAACAAATAACGATTTTGAGTTTGTATACTTAATACTAGGTATGTTTAATTATATTGGCAAGTACTTCATGCAGTATTTATACTCTTGTATGACATGAAATGCACTTTTTTTGTGCAACAATCGTTTTCCTTTCCGTCCAAAGTATTGCAGATAAAAATAACTTTTTTGTCTTCTTTTTTTAGACATTTTACACTGTTTGATAGTGTTTCTTCCTCTTGTGTAACTTTTTTTATTTAATACTGTTGGGTATTTTAGTTTTTTTATATACTTTTAATCATGGCACATGTAAACGTGGTTTGTGGAATCCAGCACTGTTTCTTATTATTGCTTTTATGTATACATAACATAATTATACTATGTTAACATGTTGCTTTTATTTAACAAAAGTTGGCTTTATTGCTTTTTTAATAAGTAAATTAGTTCATTATTTTAAAACGATTTACTTCCAATTTTGGTATAAATGTTTTATATACCTAAATAATTCCATTTTTATTAAAAAGCTTTAGCATTTCATACTGTTTGTAAGAATATCTTCTTTATTTAATTAAACTTATTTCACTAGGTTAACATATGTTTTCCTGTTACACTGTTTGCTAATATTGCTTATTTTTATCGACTGTGTGTTAATATGAACGTAATAGCTCAAAAGCGTTTTGTCAATAACCAACAATACTTATAGCTTGATTTAAATACAACAAGGTAAATTACGGTCACGTAACAACACGACATGTAAGCTGTACTAATGTTTCTATTTGAAAATTGATTTGATTGATTGTGCATCTTGAAACGTTTCGGCATTGGCCAACATGACATTCATATTGTATAAATAACGTTAAGGATTGTATAACTCGCTCCTTACGTTTTCAACACCTACGCATAGACCAGATAACTATATATTGTAAATATTATAAAATATGAAAAATAAAGCACTCGCAGTTTTGGATATAGTCGTTAAATGCAACTTTGTGTATTTCATCGCGTTTATTAAATACAAATAGTAAATTGTTTCACAGATGATAACACTAAGCTTTGTGAACACGTGAATTTCCTAGCACACATCACACATAAACGTATGGATATAATCAACAATGGAACGTTCGAAACAATGGCAAATCAATCGAGTTAAGTTGTCTGGACCTTCTAATGAGTCGAGATGCATTCACTAAATATGTGCGTTTAAATAGAAATAAACCTTATGATATCACAATTTTAATCAATCACGAATGGACAGAGTTAACACACTATAATTTCAATTCATCTAAGTATTGATTCGATGCAAACCAATGGGTAAATTATAATACAAGAATACAATTTTAATGTAATAACTCAATTAAAAGAGCTAGCAAATTCGCTTACCTACGTCGAAAGCCTTGCCAGCGTTTCCTATGATATTTATGCTTCCGAATGGCTATGTTTATAGAGAATTACAGTATACTGCCTGATCTTTTTGTAATATATCAGGCGAGCCTGATATATTACAAAATGATCCGGCAGTAACATGTT
>NC_068365.1:8735689-8838189 GCF_020536995.1 Dreissena polymorpha | reverse complement strand
AATACTACTACTTATACTACTACTACTACTGCTACTACTGCTACTACTACTTCTATTACTACTACTACTACCACTACTACTACTGCCACTTCTACTATTACTACGACTACTACTACTACTACTACTTTTACTACTAATACTACTACTTCTTCTACCACTAATACTGTACTACTACTACTACTACTTCATCTAATACTATTACTACTACTACTATTATTATTGCTACTACACACAACACCTCCTACATCTTCTATTTCTTACAATAATAATAATAGTAAGAAAAATAATAATAATGATGATGATGATAGTTTTCATTATAAGGGCTATATGGAATGAAGAAAAAAGGCGTCAATCATTTCGTGAATAGAAATTGCGTTGCCTTGAGTGACACTTATCATATCGTTGTGATAACATCACATGGCATTTGTTGTTGTTTTTTCATCAAAGAATAAATATACCGTTAAAGCGACAAACGATAATGTGTCGTTCTGATATACATAATTTATCACAAAGAACAAAATTTACAATTTAAAGAAAAATATCATGGCAAACTTGCTAATTATCTGTGTGTTCAGTCATGACGTTTGTTCTCTATGATATGCGATGCGTATGTCCTTCCTTTCAGCGCTGGTTCATTGTGGATTAGTGTACGCAAATGTGTTGCATCGACTACATGATTGTAATTTTCAGGAATACGTTCAACCATACATTTAAAACAAGATATGGGGGCGTGGTTCAAGACCTACTTCGACGAAATCATGTGTCACAATGTAAAAACAATGTTTGTCAGCGTCAAAGTTTCATTGATTCTTTTTGATGGTAAGTTAATAAGTTTGATACAAAAATCACTAATATACATCTGAAACCTATTAATTTGAATAGAGTCTGTCAATAGAACATGCATGTTTCTTGTTTTAAACCCTCATTTACTTTATTTCAAAAAAGTCATCTCGGCATTTTGAGAGCGATTGATTATTAAAATCATAGTTACGCAACGGAAGACCATGTTACACATAGGGTTGCTTGATAGCTGTGGCGAAGTTTTCAACTCAAGTTAAGGGACATATTCAAATTATACTGCAACTATATGATAGCACAGGAGAATATGCATTGTGTTTTTAATGAAACACACGTTAACTCATTATTGATTAATAATGTTTTATGAAAAGAAATACTTTGTTTAGACGGCGTATATATTGCGCGCAATGTGTCGATATAAATTATTGATACATTGTAATTGTTTTAGACACAAATCTAGACAATCATCTAATCGACCTATTCGAAACAAACAGAGGTTATTGATGAATCTAGAGGAAATAGCTCACAAGATCTCAATTGGATGTGTATTGCTTGGGGATTAATAGCACAGCTCAAACACCAATTTCTAGTAAAGTTAAAAAGCGTTGTATACATACACACACTAATTAAATACATGCCTTTCAGTTATTAAATAAGATTTGAAATCATTCGCTGCTTTTAATTTATGATATGATAAATAAGACATTTTAATTTATATAGTACAATATAAGTGAATCTCATTGGTATTTTCAGTATGATGCTATTACTGAATGCTATGCTAGTACCATTTTCCTTCTTTTGTATTGAAAACATCATATAACAATTCAACCCATGGTATTTTATAGAGACAAACAAAATGGTTGGTCGTCAAATATGAACAATTACAAAAAAACTTCCCAAAGTACCTTTAAAGCGGGTATATACGATCTTGTCAAATATTTATTAATGAATATGAAATGTGTAAAAAAACGTGGTATACATATATTTCAATATAAACTAAAATAAAAGTTAAAAAGAACATGTGTCGAAAATGCTAAATAAGCCAGATATTTAATTCTGAATTCGAAAAGGGCTGTACAGCTAAATTTGCCAGCATGTATATTATGCATGTACGATGTGAATCTAAATTTAGTTTAACGGTTCATTTGAAATTCCTGCAGTGATATCAAATCAAACGACACACGAACACTTACTAAAAAGACGAATGCATCGGCTATTGTAGGAAAATATGTACGAATTATCTTCGTTACACTCGGCTCGGGGCGCTTATTTGTATTTGCTGCATTTTATGCAATTCGTCTTAAATGTACCATTTATCTTGCATATTGTGTGCTAATATAACATATTTGTATCAATATATTACAATTCAACACATATAAAAATCGTATAATCTCGCTTTAATGAAATGACCAATTTTCCTTCCCTATCATGTGAAATCCCTTTTTCCGTTGACATGTAAAATAGTTATAATATGAAATTAAGGTAAGTCTGTTTTATGTATCCTTAACAAATTATATGTCTAAGACGGAGTAATGCGTAAACTTAAGTAAAGTGAAACACGCTCAGCTATTTAGTGAACTTTTGAATTGAATTTGACTAATTGGAAATGTCGCAACCAAATATTTTTGTTTGTTTATATACGTAATATGTTGTGTTTGTATGTTTATTGGTCATTTTACAGTACATTATATTACCTATAATTTAATGGACGTGATGGCTGTTGTCAATTATATATAACTAAACTGTGTGATGTATATGTAAATTACTATGTTGGTATCTCTTCGGTTGCACTACTGTTCATGCGATATTCATCAACTGTAATCAACATCTATGTAGACATACGAGCTTGATAAGAAAACTAGTAAGGGACTAATTACTTCTGCTATTCAAAGCACGTTTTCCTAGTTTACGGCATAAAACGACGTAACCCACATGTAACGTTAAAAGGGAGAAGTACTTTTTTGAATTAATAATATATTAGACAGATTTAAATTAAACATACATGTATTATTTTATATTTTGGAAAGTTGCGGAAAAACAACTAACTTTAATGCATGTTTCGTTACTATCTTACACATAACAAATATGAACACTTAATGTAGTTTTTAAACATAATATTACATCTATGTATTTCGAAGTTGATGACAAAATTAACGATACGAATCTTGAACTAAAGGAAGTACTGCCGCTTTACTGTCGAACGAGGATCTTCCTAAAGATGGAAATACATATTGGCATTACCATAAAGTACTGCACACGTAGCTGGTTTTTCCTTTATGTCCATTTTCATATTTTAATAAGTTTCATGACACGGTAATTACAAGAGGCAGACACTATTTGTAAACCGGGCTATTTTATTTGAATCAGTGAACAAGTTACAATAGTCTTCTGAACTGTTTGATCAAGAACTTAGTATATAAGAGAACCCATTTTAATATTGATAATAATATCAACTATACGATGCGTTTATTTAATAATATTTAACTGTGCGTTGCTTCACATACAACAATATCACAGTGTTAAAAGTAAAGTGAATTATATGCTTATGCGATGAATTGCATAGTTCAATAAATATGATAATGTCGCCCGACATGTTTTGACATAACCGATAATTGCACGTCAACGAAAATAATTGTGAAACAGAAACACCAATTATGGATATGATATCATCTGAGATTAAGAATTATCATGACCCGACCATTTACTGATACTATACGAGACAGACAACGACCTTGTCCTTAATTATGGTCGAAACAAATAACAATACGCAGAAACACGAGATATACACATAAGGTCAGCGTTAGTTTAGCAGGAACGCTTTAACAAACATTATTGCACGAGCATGTATCATGTAGTATACGTGGTATATAGCGATACAAGCAAAGTCATATTGCTAAAATAAGTATGTTATGTCATCTTTAGTATATGTTTCGCGTCGGGTTTTTAAATATAGAGATTTTTTGTCTTATACATTTAATAAAAATTGCAATTTGTTTATTAAAACTTTATCGCTTTGTATCTTTCCCGCATGTCGAGCTGTGCAATGTATTTGGATAGGCGTAACCTTATTGCGTATCAGCTGCCGCGTAATCTTACTACCGATATCCCATTAACGTGTTTATTTCATTGAAAATAAGACTTATTACATCCATGGGACCTTACACATCAAACACATATGATATTAAGATTTTTTATTCAAAATCTAGTGACTAGTAATGTTAAACAAAGAAAACCAAAAATACAACCAAACAAATCGTACATCAACCAATTCAATATATTGGTAATGTCTCGTTTTTGGTAGCAGTTTGGGCGTGTGTCTACGGAGCGGGAGTTAAACGTTAAGGCGGGCGCGTTCTTACTTGCATGGTTAAAGATCAAGTTTAGTTAAATCGATATTTATTAATTGCATTTGATGCAAATCGCCGGCAATAAGTGGTAGGACTTTTGAGTAACTATGTTTATCATACAGGCGTCACATTAATCAGATCTTTTTGACCTTTATTCGACGGGGATAATGATATAAAAACGAACACTTTACATGTATCTAACTAGGATAACCATTGTGTATTGATATGCATATACGAGTAGTGACATATAATTTCGAGTCTTAATATATTGCACGAAATACAGAGAAATGCGTTAACGACCCAACGTTGTTTATCATTTTGTAATAAACAGAATTTACAGGACTTACACCCCACGAATTCCGTACCCCTGATAAGATGTTTTGTATGGTATTTCTGTAATTAGACACATTCACGTAAGGATAGTAACATATTTTAATATAAGGGAAAGCCAACATGTCGATGGTGATATGGTAATGACCATGTTTGTGGAATGCATCTTCGATATACAATTTCGTCGAACACGAAACGCATGAAAAAAAATAAGTACAACACAATTTTAACAAAGATCAATGCATTATCTGTTGGAATTACACGACTAAAATATGTTATGTTTGATAAGTTGTTTTTTAATGTGCAAAATACATGCAAAAAATTAACAAATCGAGGCTTCAAATGCATAATTTTGTGATAATTATTATTATGAATACGAGGTGTTTTCAGGAAAAAAACTTTTTCCCATTCCATCAAAAAAAGGGCAACGCAAATTACACACACGAATGAATACTAATGAAATTGAAGGCTTGGAACGGTAATTGCAAATCAAATCAGAGCATAACATTGGGATTTAAGAACTACACAACCGCGCATTTAATCTAGATGCATTCACTTAACAATTACGTATAAGTCAAGATATATTATTAATATCGAATATTCAAAATTCAAACCAAACTGATTTGTAGGTTAGTACTACAGACATGTTGTTTTCATACAGAAACTTAGACAATCAACGTTACAACTATTTATGAGTAGCTTTAAGAATATTGAATACAATAGTACATGTACATTCACTTGAACCGTTGAAAAACATAGCCATTGATTATTTTACTTCAAAGAATTGAAGTCACCTAAAAGTTGATAAAAGGACAGACTGCTATCAAGGAGGTCAAATTTAATTCGAGTTGTTATCGGTCATTGTCATAACTTTGTGTTTTGGCTGACTAGACAGCAATGCCTTTGACATTCGTTAAATATTTTACTACTTAGATAGTTTCTTATAAGCTTAACTATTACAAAACAAGCAAACAAACAGGAAACAAAAAAAAAACTATTTGTAATATTTTTTATCAAATTAAGTATAATTTCTTTTAAACGGGAACTTATTGAACATGAAAACAGGATTGGTCCTTTATATTTTATTGTTGGCGTGCTTTCAAGGAATATGTAAGTAAAAGCTATATTGTAAGGACACAATTTAAGCTTCAAAAAACGATTATATTTTTAATTAATGATATACTTCCATATGAGCCTGAATTGATTGTACATATTGTTTTATATTCAGTTGTGACTCACACACTGCACTTATGTTGCTTTGAAAGACCGTAAACCATTGCGAAACAATGGCGTAATTAACGTATAATTAAATCGCAATTCATTATATGTACTAATTTCTTTAACAATTTCTTCGATCTTCATTGATAAATACGAGTTCGTAATATTTTGATTTTTTTCTTGGCTTGGCATTTGCATTTGAACAAGTGTTCTTGGCAAATACTTTGTATTGTATGGTTCTATGAGTTGGCATCAGCTTCATTCAAGCATTGATTTGTTTTAATATTGATATGTGGCACACGCTTATATACGGTAATAGTTCCAAAATTAAGATTTCCTATAGTTTACAAATATAAATAGGCTTTCTCTTAAAATATAAAATTGCGAGGGTATTTAATAAGTCAATATCAAACATAGTCTTCTCGTCATGTCTTAACTTTCTTAACGGCATAAACATGCAAATATATTTTCTATGTTGCATTTACTCAGTCAACATAGTCATCATAAAATGAAGCTAACATAGAGGGGTTGTTTTCTCGAAAATGTACAAAGCAGTCGCGATTCTTTGTTGTGACACAGTTGGAAAATTGCGTATTTCATGTAAATGTCAACATTTTCTTGTACACTAGTATCACTTGTATTACTTGTATTACTGTAAAACATATCACACTTGCAAGAGCACATACAATCATTCACTTTCAAGACGCCAGACCAGCCCGCCGTTCTTGTGCCAACTTTAACCCGTTCTGCAGATGTCCTCAGTACGAAAATGGTTGTTATACATGCCCGACCACCTGCCCATCAGCTGCAGGTATGTGATGCTTTTGTGCAGATTGGTAAAGGCCATGCATGAGTGTTATATTCTTTTAAAGTTGTGTATATCGGGCTATATTCGCAGTTTTCATTATGAAATATGTCTGCAACTAATTCCATAGATTTGTTGATAAATTAAAAAGTGTTTATCTTCTCCAAATGTTCATTTTTAAACCTTATGCACAGATAGAATCAGAATTAATAGGCAACATCTATTTTTTTAAATAGCTGTCGAGGGTGAACTCTTTTTTATTAAAGCAACTTAACATTAATTTGAGTGAATCGGTGCTTGTTAAGAAGCACTATATGTTAGTCAACATTACTGTATGTATCCGACATAAAGATGTTTATACTCCTGTTTTCAAAATGTCTAATTGATAACGTAACCAAACTGTGCAAGTAAGGTTGACAAAACTTGAAATAGAAGATACATCTCTTTAAAACTGTAATTACATCATGTGTGATACAGCACTGCTTGTTAATCGAACATTAATAAACTGACAATGAAACAATACAAGCTTACACAAATATTTCAAGTGGTGATGTCTATAAAAAGCTGATTAATTCTTTGTAGGTTCAGCGACCAGCAGCATTGCTTTTCATCCTGGTATGAATCCCGAGATACATACCAATCCACCAAGCACATCTGGCACTTCCGGTACCACGCAGACTCAAGCCCCTTCTAATACCCCGTCATCGCATTCAACTAACAGCCCCACCAGTCCTACCCAATCGTCAAGTACTTACAAATCTGCACAAACACCAGCGCCCAGTAGTTCTCCGTCCACACAAGGAAGCGGATCATCTTCCACGGGAAACCATGAACTTGGTAACTTACATTACATATCAATCGATTTACAAGTTGATATATTGGTATTCCGTATTCTACCGAATCTTTGGTTTGTGAATAAAAAAATAAGAAACTTTCAATACCATAAGAGCAAGTTTTGGTGATACCCGCTAGTCGTTCACTTAAAGAACGTGACCATTCGCCTGTACAATACAATACAAAACGTATAAAACATATTTACAATAAAAAGAGTTCCTAAATGCATGTCGAAGGCACCCATCAATCGAGTTTGCCCTAAAATAATAAATAATGTATGTCATATACGTTATGACTGAACGATTTCCGCCTAATAAAATATTCGTAATAATGATAACTCTTGTAAAATTATGTGAATTATTTTGTTTTGTACTGCAGCGATAGGCAAAGTCTTTTGTTTCGCATATCGAAAACGTGCATCGATTTTCAGATGTTAAGTTCATTGTGGTTTTCCCTGTTTAAGCACAATTGAGCTCGGCAGGGATCTTTCTACCTAGACAATCAGAACCGTGATCCAGTCTTTTTGTCAATGTTGTGTTTTTTTTTGAATAATTGTATTCATTTTATGTTGTAATTTTTATACCATATCAAATTAATAAAAGTATGCTTAAACTGTTTAACTGTTAACATTGCCGGATATTTTAACATCGTTAATGAAGAACCAGTGTTTGTGACAATATCTTGACGTGACTTCATTTATCGAAAGTCGCATTCTGTCAGCGGTCAATTTTTTGGTTTATCTTTGCAGTATGTCCCCCATTACCGTCCTGCCCAGATGCCACGAAGATAACATATGATGACAACAATTGCGCTATATGCTCCAGCACAGGTATGTAGGCAATTTTAGCTTTTACGAATACAGGTTAGCTTAAATGAATACTTACACAATCTATTTTAAATTAAAACTTTATGGCCACGCAATAATACCAATCCATGAATTGCTACATGTTCTGTAATGGTCATTTCTTCAGAATTTTTCATATTACGATAAGATGAACATCAATTTTATTTTTATACAAAATATTAGTTGAACATCTCCAAAAATAACGTATACAAAATGTATACACTAGACAACTCATTGTTTTTAAGGTAAAGCATGTCATTAACTGCTTACATGTTGTGTTAAGATATACACACGAGGATTTAAGCTCAAGCATTAAATGAAACATCAAACATTTAACCATTGCTTAAGCATGTATGAAAATTGCACGCAATGGAAACTAGACACAGTTATATCCATTTCTACAAAAAAATCATTTATTAACAGGAAACCCTAACCGACCTATTTCCAATACAAACGGCCGTCCACCCTTCAGCATGCCGGTGACAGATTGCCATATAGATCGAAATGGATGCTTGCTATGTCAAGGATCAAGTACATAAACCACTTTTCAAACCCTTTGTATGGTAACATCAGAAATATTCTTGCTTAAAAGACGCTATTCCTTGTGTAATCCCAATCAGTCTTACATGTGTTTTAATCTACAAGGATATTGTCCTTTCTTAGTGGCAATTGATATGATGACATTTTATATTCTTATAATATATTTGTAACCTTTTTTTAGAGCTGAGACTTAACAATAGGTGGTGAGTTATGTAGTTTGGCATAAAATAAGTGCGAAAATTAAAAAAAATTCACCAATAAATTTCTTAATTATAGTCGTAACAACAACTACACCATTGACAACCCCAACAACAACGCAAACAAGTACTCGGTCAACAACAACGAAATCCACAACACGACCCACTACCCCTACTCCATTTACAACGAAACAAACAACAACAAGACCAACAACACCTACACCAATAACTACGAAATCTACTTCGCTGACATTTTCCACAATTACTGCAGCAAAAACAACAACGCAACAGTCGGCCATTTCAGCAAGTTCTGTAACATCACCAACAACACCATCTACCTCTATGACTACTGCTAAAGGTAGTTTAGCAGCAACAAAAGCATCTACTACTACCGGTAGTTCAGCAGCAACAACAACTTCTACTACTACAGTTACTTCAGCAGCAACAACGTCTACTACTTCAGGTAGTTCAGCAGCAACAACAGTTTCTACTACTAGAGTTTCTTCAGCAGCAACAACGTCTACTACTTTAGGCAGTTTAGCAGCAACAACAGTTTCTACTTCTACAGTTACTTCAGCAGCAACAGCGTCTGCTACTCCAGGTAGTTCAGCAGCAACAAAAGCTGCTACTACTTCAGGTAGTTCAGCAGCAACAAGAGCTTCTACTACTGCAGTTACTTCAGCCGCAATAACTTCTACTACTTCAGGTAGTTCAGCAGCAACAAAAGCTGCTACTACTTCAGGTAGTTCAGCAGCAACAACAGCTTCTATTACTGCAGGTCATTCAACTGCAACGCCAGGAAATACATCAACACACGGAAGCTCAGCCACAACCGGAAGTACAATAGTTATGGCACCTCCGACATTCACGACGATCCCAATACGCGCTGTTACAACGGCCTGTCCCCAGATGCAATGTTTGTTGGACTGTGGAAGCCCTCCGAAGTTTATAAAAGATACGAACGGGTGCGATCTCTGCCAATGTGACTTAAGCCCTTAATACGTTGGTACATGAATCACTTAATTAGGCAAAATAAAAGATTACACTATCTCATTCCGGTTATTGCTGTTTTCGTTTGTATTAGTTCATTGTTAATTGTTCGATATTGACATCGATGCCAATCAAAGTCAATGTTATAACACCCTTAAGATACAAATAGTATATTATAAATACTGTCTAGTAGGAATAGGTAATATGAATGTCAAAAACCAATTCAAAACTAAGGTGTTGATTCAAAGGGAAATTATATGTTATTTTAACATTTTGACCGAGCAGCTAGAATAGAACTATTGATTTTGAAATCATTTACATGCATGCGTGAATGAATAATATTTTTAGTTGACATATCGTGAAATAAAACACAAAAAAGAAGTGTCATGACCAATCAACTTTTGAACGCGGTTGTATGTTTCTTAAATCACGGGTTAAATCCAAATCGTATATACTCATACACGAGACAAATAGAATGAGGTTCTCAAAAATGTGCTGACGTTTGCTTAATTCTTTTTTTCCTAATGTTCATTTGTCTTCGACATAGGCACGTTTTTGTTTTCAACGCATCATGCTTTGTTATCGAGTATCTTTAAATGTCCGCTTCCTAGAGATTGTAGGGCAGATGTTACGCAATACTGAACGCCCGTATCAGATTAGAATACGGTATGACACACAGTGAATGAGATTAAATCAACAAGGAGATACAATAAATCATATACAATTTAGCAGCATTAAACATTAAGTGAGTAACATAATAGTTATGATTCCCATTGTATACATTATTTATTTAACTTACACCACGACTTGCATTACAATATTTGACCCATAGTCCACATTGTTCAAGTAATAACAAGTCAAAAATGACCTCCTTCAGATAATACCAACTAAAATTTCAATTTTATTGACACGATGACAGTACGATTTCATTGATGAAATCGTTCGTGTTTTAATACGGTGTTGAGCATTTAAGTCTTATAAAGCCCATTTTTACAGGGATGCGCAGGATATTGTTTCAATAGGGTTTTTGTCCAATCAACGTATGCTTATGTAAAATGTCTACTCTGTTTTCGGGTCCGTAATGTTAGGTCACAATAGAAAGGGTCACGCGATATGTTAATAAATATATAGTTTTTAAATTGTATGGAGTGTGGTATATAATACATAGACTAATGTCGAATTTAAGTAATCGAAACACTTGGTGTGTATTTGCGCACTAATACGAGCTTTTTTATTGTTTCCATATACCAAATATCATTATATTGTAACAAAACCATCGAAACTTTTATTGCGTAATGCGTGCTTGCTAAATACAATGAACACGTTCTTGTTATGGCTAATAAATAAACAAACTACTATTTATACTGGATAAATGACGCATGTGTACACGCACGTGTACTAAGCAAATGAATACTGTTGAATAAAACGCTTTGTGTAAACACCCTTCTTTAATTGTTAATTTAGTTGAATGGATATTCATTGTTCAAATAGACATTGCAACAAAACAAAGTAGGTCACCTTGAGATTACCCAATAGATGGGTCTTCGAGATGAGTTGAGTGTCTTGATAGAAAATAAAGCCACGTGATGAAAGTAAGCCTTCTTTAAATGTGCGTATAATACATAATTTTTACAATTATATTTTTGTTAAACACCCGGTTCACGGTAACACTGTCGAGTGTGTGTTTACATCTATCATAAACTTGCAAATAAGAACCTAAATAATAACTATACATGTGTCACGAAAAGACAGAAGGCAACAGTTCTGTCAAAAGTGGTTGCAACAACCATTAATGTCTTTACGATCGTCTAGACATTAATGTTATTCAAATGTTTCAGTTTGAAGAAACTCATTTAATAAGTCGAAGCGTGAAGTACACACACTTTAAGATCCCTTGAATATGTTCTTTAGTATTAAAACAGACAATGGAAATACTTATGTAAAGATGGTTGCAACACCAATTCTTTTCTTTAAAATTGGAGCATAGAAAGGTCTTGCAGCTATTAAAGTTTCAGCGAAATCTGGAAAGTAGTTTACACGCAGCCCTGTGCAAAACGTATTGAGGGTAATATGAAATATAGTGAAACAAAATCTGACAACAGCCAAACAAAACAAACGCCGCAGCTAAACTTTCTTACTCCATCTACACATTAGCTGTTTACAATTTTAAAGAAATCTACAAAGCAGCTGCAGAATATTCCAAAACATAATAAGTTGGGGACTATATATCATTTAGTGAACAAAAACAGGAAACAGGCCATAATTCAGAAAACAAAACACAATTAGTTGCAATTCAATTCTGTTTAAAGGGATCTTTTCACAGATTTTGGCATGTTTTGAAGTAAATGATTTATATTGAAAAATGTAAACATTGGATCTAAAAAGCTTCAGTAAAAAGTCAAGAATAAAATAAAAAAAACGAAAAAAAACATGTATCCCGAAGCAGGGCTCGAACCAGTGACCCCCGGAGTCCTGGAGTAAAAACTAGTAAAAACCAATTAGTCCGCTCGGCTATTCTGCCAAGCATAAATGATTGATGTATTTTATACTTTATATAAGGAATCATCGTAGTTTCACAAAATTAAACGACAACAACAGAATTCTCCAAATTATTCAATCGTTTCGCGTTGCAACGCTGTATAATTTTCAGGTTTTTAAATCGTCAAAAGATGCATATAATGGCTATATTAGACCATGGTACCTGTTCAGTACTACTGTTTCCTCACAAATATCACAACTAAAACGAAAATTTGCGAATCTGAAACAACTTTTTTCAATTTTGTCAATTTACCAAAACGTGAAAAGATCCCTTTAATGAGTGAATATCAATAACTCAACAATCAGAACAAACATATTTCGAAATATTATTCATTACGTTTTCCACCCAAATATTAACGCTATCAACACGTTTCGAATTTTTACACGCGTGTATGAATGTACCATTGTGTATGCGCATGCGCTTCACATTGATTACTGAGACCTGATATCAGGCACATCTTCATAAGAAGGATGATACTTAATGAAAGTGCTGTTAATACTGAATTACAAGTGATACTGTCATTAAACTGTGAACGTTCTAGTGATTTCCACATAAATAAGAGATGAAAGCAGTACAATTTAGGATTAAAATACTTAAAGGTGAAAAACAGACAAATGACAATAATTTTGCAAAAGTTCGCTTCAGCCAAACTGCCTTCCTTTCCGATCATCTAGATCTTTTATTTGTGGAAGTTTAAAGCGTGATCCGCTGAGAAGCACAGGAATTTACGCACAAATGTACGTTCATACGTATCTACGTGCGGACGGATGCATATTGCAAATGCAATGCTGTTATTTGAGGTGTGATTATTGTATTATTGTGGCATTTAAGAAGTTAAACCTCCAAATTGTTGGCAATAGACCGTTTGCAACTGTATTGTGTGATGTATTTCTTATTTCGTGTATTACAACTGTATTGTGTGATGTATTTCCTATTATTTCGTATATTACAAGCTACTTTAAAAATACAGTTTCAGGAGTTTTACTTTTTCCATTGTGGGTCCCCGTTGGTTTGTGAAGCTAGTTGGTTTATTCATTTTTCAAAATATGGTATAGAGGACTGTTGTGTAACAAATTTATTGGCTCTTTACCTTAATGGGCGAATCTCTGCATCGATACTTTATAGAAAAACAAATACAAATATATTAAATTTTACTTTACGTTTTTCCTCTTAGCCTGCCATGTTGACATGACATACGTCAGTTTTATCGTATTGATTCAAAAACATACTGTTAACATAAAATAAACCTTTTAAACTTATTATTTCTAGTTGTACTAGTATATAGAAGTTAACGTATGTAGACATGTTTTTCATAGCAATTAATACCATGCAAATGGAAAGTTTAAAACTTCGGACCTATGTTTAAATATGTGTGAGGGACAATACACATAATCTATGACATGGGGTTGGTTTCAAAGTCAATCGATACACATTTTAGTGGTATTTCTCGTGTAGCTAATTTCATCGGTTAAAATGTACTTCCTTGGGGGCTTTGTGTCGTCATGACAAACAATTGTGATACAAGTTCATAAATAACGGCAGTAAGGCTTTACTCCTGATATTGCCGCAGACGTTTTACTTTTGTATGTATGTATAATTTAAAACATCATTTTCAATATTGCATACCTTATTACAACAATTTGAATAAATATTACATAAAGGTGCACAACAATACATGTTTGTATATGTAATAACATCAATTTCCTTACAAAGTTTCAGAATAAAAATCAACGTCATCATTTGAGAAGACAGTACAGAAGATATATGCTATTTTACGCAATTGTAATGTTGAATACAGACGCGCCTTTTAAAACTAGTCAAATAACAGTCAGATTACGGTGAACATCATATCGCGGTCACACAATCGCTTTATTTGTTGTCATCAGTAAAGTGATATCTTGTAATTTCGAAATTGATGGCAACATGAACAATATGTATACGTCATCGTGACAAAAAGGGAAGAGACCGCCTTCATGTATAAGGTATCTTCATAAACATGGAGGAAAACTTTGGTATAATTATAAAGTTTTGCATACTTAGCAGGTGTCTCGTTTCATGTCCCTATTTAATGCAATTAATTCATATTACAATCAATTACAAATCACGGTGTTTACAAGAGACAAATAATACTCGTCAATCCGATTCTTTTGTTTAATCAAGGCAAAACAAAACAACACAAACATACCGACTGTTAACATTTCAAACTGTTTAATGCAACTGTGTTGACCACGAAATAACTATATAACAGTACCGATTTTAAATGTAAATCATTTTTTAGCTATACGATGCGTTTATTGAATACTATCAACATGTACGATACTACACGTGCAACAATATCATATTGTTATAAATAAGGTGCATTTAATCCGTATGGGATGTGAAAGATAGTTCAATTACTATGAAATCGTCCCCAGACTCGTATGTTTTCGACCTATTCGATAAATAAGCGACAACAAACTTAATTGTGAAGCAGACGCAACACTTATTGATATCATATCATCTGAGACGTAGGATTATCATGACATGAACATTATCTGATACTAGGCGAGACAATCAACGACTTTGTCCTTAATCATAGTGGCAACACGAAGCAATACGTGGAACTGGCCTTAACTCGAGATATGTAAAAAAGCTTAACATAAAATAAACAGGGACGCTTGTGACACACCTTCTTGTTTGTCAGCAATAATTTATCATTTGAAATAACTAGCGAAAAACGATGCGTCTTGTATTTCTACAGCAATACGTAATATAAACTGTATTGTATATTTTATATCCGGTCATTAAATATAGTCAAAACGTTTTTCTGATACACTTAAAAACATGCGCAATATTTTCAATAAAAACGGTATCGGACCTTACCTTTCTCGAAGACCGAGCTGTGTCATGTATTTGGATTATCTGAGCGTGATATTGCATAACAGCCGCCTCGCAATCATACAACCGATAACTAACATATGTTCTGACTTAGTTTAGTTAAATCGGTGATTAACATTTGCCTGTCAGGCAACTCACTGGAAATGAATGATGGGACTTGTGAGTTAATATTTTCATCATAAAGGTGTCATATTTGTTAACTCTTCCTGACCCTTACTCGCACTTGATCCAGCTATGTTCACAAACCATGAACGCATTAGTAAAGGTAGTACTATTAATATCGCAGCATAACTTTTCCAATTAGACTGTTACTGTGGTCAACATATGCTCATATTATATGTTTTAAAATGATTTGATGAACTAACAATAGCATATTATATGTTGTGATGACCACACAATAACAATTCATACAGAAAATAAAACAGTCAACACTACAACTATCTATAAGTTGCTTAAAAAATATTTAATATAATAGTCCATGTATATATCCTTAAACCGTTGCATATGGAGCCATTTTAAATCGATTTTTTTACTTCAAACGATTACGTCACCTGAAAGGTGATAAAAGGACATACTGCTATCGAGGAGGTCATTTTTAATAAGTGTTATTATCGGTTAATGTCATAATTGTGTGTTTTTGCTCCATAGCTTACATATCTTCATAATTTGTTAAATATCGGTACTACTATACTAAGTTTCTTTAATAGCTTAACATTAATAAGAATTCTGCAGAAAATAATTAAAAGAAACCAATTTGTATATGTTTGTATAAAAAAGAGCTTGATTTCTTTTAAAGTCATTACATATGAAAACAGGATTTGTCGTTTATTTTTCTTATTTTGGCATACTTTCAAGGATATTACAAGCTATATTACAAATTCACACTTAATGCTTCATATAACGTACATATTGTTAATTAATGATTTACTGTCCTTATAGCCTGACTTAAGTGTATTTATTGTTGGGTATTGTGTTGTGACTAAAGTACCGTAATGATGTTTCTTTGAACGACTGTAAAACCATGGCGTCACAATGGCATAATTACATTATAATTACAACGCAATGCATTGTATGTCTTGCTTTAAAGATTTATTCGATCTTCATTTGTATTGTCGGGTGCGTACTATGTCGATTATATTCTTGGCTTTTCATTTGCATTTGAATTTGTTTTGTTTACCAATATTTGTATTGAACGGGTATATGCGTTGGCACCAGTTCAAATCAATCGTTGATGTGTTTACATACTGATATGTAACACACGTGTCTATTACGGTTATAGTTCAAATGTTAGGGATTCCGATATTTTACGAATAGGAATAGGCTTTCTCTTTATTACATAAGTGAATATAACGAATGCTTTACGGCATATACATTCAAACGTATTTACAATGTGGCATTTACTCAAGCAACATAGTGATTATAAAATAACATAGACGATCTTTGTTCGAAGATGTACAAAGCGGTCATGAGCCTTTGTTGCGACACAGTTGGTACATTAAATGGCCATACTGTATTGCCCAATAGTATTACTTGTATTATCTGTATTACTGTAAAAGATAACACAAGTGCACGTAAAAATACAACTAATTTCTTAGACGCCCGACCAGCCCGCCGTTCCTGTGCCAACTTTAACCCGTTCTGCGAATGTCCTCAGTACGTAAATGGTTGTTATCCCTGCCCGGCCTCCTGCCAAACAGCTGCAGGTACGTACTATGTTCGAGCATATTGGTAATGGCCTTGCATGATTATGTAAGCTATGCTGACGTGTGTGTTTTATATGCTTTAAAGTTTTGCATATCGGACATTATTCGCAGTGTTTAGTATGTAATATGTCTGAATCAAACTCCATTGTTTTGTTGATAAATGAATAGTGTGTATCTTCTTCTAAATGTACATATATTGTAAATGGAACCTTCTACACAGACGGTTTCGGAATTATTAAGCAAATGCCTAATTAATAGCGTAACAAAGTGTGTACGTAAGATTTACAGAAAGTGTAATAGAAGTAAAATCTAGCAAACATTTGTATAACATTATTTGTGATACAGATACATTTATGAGATTCTAACAATCACATCAGTAATTATATTTCAAATGGGTTGTTTATAAAAAGGTGAATACATATTTGTAGGTTCTGCGACCAGCAGCCTTTTCGTGACCACTGCGCCCAGTATTTCTTCGTCCACACAAGGAAGTGGATCATATTCCGCAGGAAACCATGATCCTGTTAACATACATAACATATTAATTGATTAACAAGTTGATTTATTATAATGAGTATTCCTTAGTCTACAAAGTCTTTGGTTTGTGAATAACAAAATAAGAAATTTACATTATCAGGAGAGCAAGTTGTGTGATTAGCCGCCATTCGTTTTCTTGAATCACGTAGCCATTGCCTGTACAATACAATACAAAACGTACACAACATATTCAAAAGTAAAAAAGTCGTAAATGCAGGTCAAAGGCAGACGTCAATCCATATTGCCCTAAATTAGTAAATACTGTATTTCATATACTCCATGCTTGTACGATTTCCGCCTAATAATATTCTTAATTATGATAAACTGTGCTCTTTTGTAAAATTATTTGAATTATTGTGTTTTTGTACTTCAGCGATAGGCAAAGGTTTGTGGTGCGCAAACGTAAAACTGTTAACATTGCCGTAACTGTTAATGAAGAACCAATAATTGAGAAAGTGTGACAATAGATAGAGCCGTGCATATAAACTTGATAGTAAGTCGCAGTTTTTTAGCGTTCAACTCTTTGGTGTATCTTTGCATTTTGTCCCCCATTACCGTCCTGTCCTGATGCCACGAAGATAACATATGATGCCAGTAATTGCGCTATATGCTCCAGCGCAGGTAGAAAGACGAATGATTGCTTTTAAAGAATTCGGCTTAGCTAAAATGAATAATTACACAGTGTTTTTTTTAACTGAAACGCAATGATTTTAATCCATATATCGATACATGTTTTGTAATGGTCTTACATCGGTGTGTGTCATATGCCGATAAGATTGATATTGATTTAATTTTCTTTAAAACATTAGAATAACATCTCAAAAAATAATTGATACGAAACGAAAACAAAGCCTACCCATCTTTGTTAAATGTATGCAGATCATTTACTTGTTATTCCAATAGAGCTATGCGATGTCAATTGACTGGCAATGTTCGCATTTTGTGAAATGATCTATATACGAGGTTCAAAATATATGACGAAACACCGGATACAAACATTAGCTTGCATACAAAGTCCGCTGAATGGAACCAGGCAGCGTTACACATAGTTTTACACAAAAATCCTTTTTTTAATAGGAAACCATAACCGACCGATTTCCTATACAAACAGCTGTCCACCCGCCAGCATGCCGATGGCAGATTGCCACATAGATCCGAATGGATGCTTGATATGTAAGGGATCAAGTACGTTAACCTCTTTTGAATACATGCGTGTGGTAACAGCAGCCGCCTTCTGAAGATGTAGATGTGTTTGAATAGTCTTGCTAAGAAGGTGACATTTTTGTTGTAACCCATAGTGTAATTAAATTGGTAACGTTGTTCGCATGTTTGAGTGGTAGTGAATAAGACTAAATATATATGTAGCAGGTACTGTCTTCGAGGTTTACTTAAAATTGAGATTAAACCTCGGTAGTATGGTTAGTGGCTTGAGATAATATACTATATAACTATAACATATAATATATGTTAGCATCTTTTTTTTAAGCTTTTCTGTGGTATATAGAGAAACACTAGATAATTAAAACGAGTATTTTATTGTTTCAAACAATTAACATAAACAGTGAAAATTATTGATGATTTTCATTGTTTTACCGAAACTATTTTTGGATATGTTTGGTTTTCAAATTGTGACCCCGAATGTTACCAAGGGCGGCTACTCTACATTGATTGTTTATATCAACATACAGATAACCACTGGGGGCTGACGAGGTCAAAGCGTAGTCCGTTTCGCTACGACGTCGGGTATATGTTTTACTACGAAAACATTGTTTAAATACACATGACATAGAGAACGGATAAGTCGAAAATTGTGTTTAAAACGGGTAAGATTATGCTTTTCTAATAACAAAACTCTGGATTTAAGCACAATGACATGTCATAGGTCTGTTACATCAAATTATAATCCAAGATGTGTCTGGTTTATGCGGTTAAACCTGAAATATACCGCTGATTTATCAAACCGAAGTCAAGTTTAACTTAAAAAATGCAATTAAGGTTTACAACTGTGTTTAATTTTACAATTTCCATATTGATCTATGTATCGTTAAGCCACTGGTTTGTTTAGAAATGTGTAGGGTGACCCAGTTATCAGAAATAAAGGCTAAATATTATTAATAGGCATGATCATGTCTCTGACAGTATACGTATATGCCTCGCTACGACAACGCTTTAGCGTGTATGCGTTTCTCAAAGAAGACGTATTGGTTATCTCTCAAAGGCAAAATAAAGAACAGTTTTTTGTTAATACAGAGTCATAAAGTGGCTGGATGTTTCCTTTGAGGAAGAGGTAGTAACAACGGCACAACATGACCCGAGACGCACAGTCGACATGGAAATGCACATTATTATTATATAATTAAATTCACGACTAGGCCAAAGGAAACGATTAAAATCGAAAATCCATATAACAGATGACAGTTGAGAGTCGAGAACCTAATGTCGTCGGTCTCAATAATAATGACGCATCTTCAACTTGTGACAATCCCATATACGTTCATTTTGATAGAAACCGACGATAGGTTTTCAGCATACGGTACTTTTTATCAAATAACATTCGATTCTCGTTATCCCCAACTCGCTTATCTCGAAACTTTGCTTATGTCAAAGTAAATCCCATGTCCCAACTTCGATCATTATTGATCTCATACGGATTTTGATTTTTGCATTGTATATATCAAAGCGATTTTCTTGAAAATCGGTTATCGTCAACTAATTTTGAGATGAATTTCATGTTCGTTTACATAGTTTTACCTGTAAAATCCACACCTGTAACAGCCGTAAGGTGTGGAACGTAGGACCCCAATGGCACAAATCCACAATTGCCTAATCAATGTATTGTTGTTAAGGTGTGGCAGTGGGTTTCTGTCACAGGTTATTGTTTACTGCGTACATGACGGCCGGTAAATTTACATCGTGTTACAATGCGGTTAAGGCCCAGTCTCACTATGATGCCGGCGGAGCCCCAGTGCGTGATCAGGCATCTACTGGGATGAACCGGGGCCCTACCGGAATGAACCGGTGCTCCACCGGGATGAACCGTGGACGACCGTGGACAACCGGGGCTCCACCGGGAAAGTATTAAAATGTTTAATACCTCCGGGATGAACCGTAAGTCATCGGGTAGGACCGGCAACGACCGGCGTGGCACCGGGAACAACCGGGACTGCACCGGGAACAACCGGTACGGCACCTTAGCTCCACCGGGGCCCAAACACACCCCTGCAGAGCTACGACAACGCCCCGGTGGAGCCCCGGTGAATGCCGGCAGAGTCCCTTTATAGCTACGTTACATAAGTAAACCGATTCTCTGACGGTGCCGTCCCGGTTGTTCCCGGTGCAGTCCCGGTTGTTTCCAGTGCCAAGCCGGTCATTTCCGGTCCTTCCCGGTAACTCCTGGTTCATCCCGGAGGTATTAAACATTTGAATACTTTCCTGGTGGAGCCCCAGTTGTCCCCGGTTAAACCGGGGCGTTGCCTCAGCTCTGCCGGGGTCTGAACCGGTATAGCCCCGGTGAGTGCCGGCGTAGTGACGGTATACCGGGGCTCTGCCGGGACTCTGCCGGCTTTCACCGGGTTCAACCTTTTCGTTTGGATGTTCATGCGCACAGTGAAGCACGGCATCTTTTGCACTGGGAAATGGCAGTCTGCAGTAACTGCAAACTGCATGTGATATGTCCTGAAATGGATACAGTAACTTCGTTGAGCAACCTATACATTATATTTGTACTTCGTTGCGCAACCTATACATACTCTGTGCGAAACCTATACATAAAGCGACTTGTAATTTCGTTCGAAACAAAGCATTTGAATAATTAAAATACATGTTCGTAACCTGTTTTGTACTTTGAAATGTGTAATGTACATTGAATCAAAGTAACATGTAGTTTTATTTAATTTAAGTTACAGTAATTGGCTATTTTAACAGAATAACCGCCTTATGCATTGCTTCAAATCAAAATATTTCGATTTTAGCACAAAATAAACTTAAAGGTTGCAACTATGCGCATTTGTTATTAGTTTGTTATTGAAAATAAGTACCTACCATTACTGGATGTTCCGTTCTCTAATCCATAAACACCAGAAAAGATGAAACTCGCCTGATTAAGTAGTGTATTTACACAATGTTTTCGTAGTAAAACATATACCCGACGTCGTAGCGAAACGGACTACGCTTTGACCTCGTCAGCCCCCAGTGATAACCCTCCTTTGAACATGCATGTTATGAAATTTCGGGGCGCCCAACAGGGAATTAGATTGTCAGGGAAGGCAGAAATACAACATTTCATTTGTAAGCATACAATAAAGATAATCCGATGCAATATCGATTTTTATTCAATCGTGATGATAAATAAAATATTTTGTCAATGATAATTCGTTAATTGAAATCGATATTCCAACGACTACAACACATATGCTCTATATATTTACCAATCGTTGAGTGACTCTAATTCTAATTTTAGTCGTTACAACAACTACACCATTGACAACTAAACACCTGCGTAAACAATAACGACCAACAACAATTACGTCCATAACTACGAAATCAACGTGGCAAACAACAGCCAAAACTATTACAGGCAAATCAACAACGCAACAGCCAACCATTTCAACAACACCAGCAAACACAACATTAACGCCGATACAAGTCATTTCACAAGAAACAACATCCACTATCAGAACGCCCACAAAAACGACTAGCGCAACTCCTGTGACAACTAAGATAATACCGCAAACAACCTCGAAGACTGTGCGATCTCTGGCAATGTGACTTTAGCCCTTAGAACCATGGTGAATGCACGATTAAAGTATGCAAATAAAAGCAATAAAACATTTTTCAGGTTGCTGCTCGTTTTTTTTTAAATAAGGTGATAATAAATGTTATGAGTGATGACAGCGACTTCAATAGCAGGCGATATAATTACTCCCCCGCCCCCACCATTTACTTAGCCATTATGTCCTCATGCATACTGTCTAGTAATTGGACGTATAATGCATGTCAATTAACAATTCAACACTGATGTTTTATATTGAATGGAAATGGTATTCAATTCAGACTATTTGCCTTTACAATAACTATTATTCATTTTGCAGCAGATACGCTTACATGTGTAGACCAATTTATATAGATATAGACTGACAAATTTGCATTTTGAATGCGTTTTTATATTTAAAAAAACATGTTCAATCCACATTGTATATAGTTGTACACGAAACAAATCCAGTGTTGTTCTCTCATGTTGCTGTTTCTAGATGAGTTATGTAGCTATTACCGCTTTCATCTATACCGAATTTCCACTGCGCTGAATTAAAATGTAAAAACATCTTAACCCTGCCAAGTTTTTGCTTTAACGCATCAAGCTTTGTTTTCGATTATCTGTGAATTTCCGCAGCCGATAGATTATGTGGCAGATGTTACAAAATAGGACACGCTAATATCAGATTATTATATAGAATGACACATGCGATAAATTTAATTAGATGATCCAATCAACCATTTATAATTTAACCATACATGTACTAAACATCGTATGCGTAACTCCATCTTATTTATGCCGGTTAGTTATACTATGTAATGAAAAAAAATCAACTAGTTGCTTTCAAACCGTTGATAAGTAGATCACAACTATCAGATAACATTAATCAAACAATCGACAACCAACAGAAACTAAAAAATCTTGATTCAATGTAATTGATACGCCTACAGTCAGATTATTCAATATTCATAAAATCCTGTATTTCCTAATTACTGTGGCAATTATAATCAAAGCGCTGAACGCACTGAATTTGTTCGCTGTTGTATAATCTTAGACGCAACTCAGTTTTCAAAATTATGTTATAGCTTTTTATATCGCAAGTTTGAAATGACTTCAACCCATTCAAATTTTTAAAGAGTTTGTCTAAAAGCACAGGTCGATGTGTTGGTTTTTTTCTCAAATCATTGATACAGCTAATCAGTGTGCACAGGCTAATCTTATTTGGCATGCATTAAGCCCCGTTTTTCCTGAAATCAGCCAATATTTACAGATTTCAATGATAAACACTAGACTGGCAAACGCTGTCTTACAAGCTGTTAAATACTTTTGAATACATACACACTATGTAGTGTACTAGTGGGAAGTATAAACAGGCAGATGCGATGGTTAGAGCAGACGCTCCTAGCATTCGTCGTCTGCTTAATTTAACTGCAGTTATCCACACAGGCAGTCACGGGTTACGGTTCCTAGCGTACTTAACGCAGACTGACTTGCAAATTTGCCTCTGCATTATGTGTGAGCTATCGCTCACAAATAAAAAGTGCAATAGTACGAGTCAAAAGGACTGAATCCCATCAACTCATATACATTATAAACTTTAAAACTGTGCTCGGGGGTCTTATAAAAAATAATTTCACTGCATATTATCTTAGCAGAATAATAATCGATGGCATGTAGTAAAGTTTATGTATATATGTTTGTATAACCTATAATAATTTGGAAATTAATTGATACGCACAAACATGTATGTCTTTGCGCACTTAAACAAGCTTTCTGAATTGATATATTATCTTTGACACAATGACCTCTGACTATATACCATGACATATCAATATTAAGTGTATTACAATATAACCACAATATAAGTATTGATGCAAAGCAGCAAAGGGAGTCAGGAATTTCAGTGTAAAAGGCACTCAATGAAGTTACATGGAACGATTTTTTCTACTGAAAATATTAATATATTGGCCGACTATTTTAAACAAAATAGAAAAGATACTGGTATAACCATTATCTATAAGTGTGTTTTATAACTCCCAAATAACCATTATCTATAATATTGTGTTATAACCCCAAATAACCATTATATATGATTTTGTGTTGTAACCCCCAAATATTTCATAGTTCATTTTATTTACATTGGTTTCTTTTTTTTACTGGCATCCGTGTGCAGTTTTCATTAATGGAACTGAACTGTGTCGGTTTTAAAAAATCTGCTTCATCTTGTAAGAGTAATTTCATATTTTTCTCAACTTCAAGGGGAGATGATTCTGAACTTATACTTACGTTGCTCATGTACGATAGGGGTTGAGTACTCATTGATATGAACACACTGTAAAAGTTTTAATGTGTTAACGTATCCCCCCCTTCACCCTTTCACACATATATTTCATGGGCAGAATAAAAACAAAAAATGGTTACAATAAAACAGCATATGTATTTAAACTAAAATGTCTACATCAAAACAAAAAGTTAACATAGAACACAAATAAAATAATTTCGTTATACTGGTGCTCGAACCTTGGGCCTCTCACATGTGAAGCGAGCGTGTAACCACTTCAATGCGGAACTGCTTGAAAAATCACCTTCTAGCTAAGATATTAATAAGCTATTAATGGTCGGTTTAAATGTAAACCCGGAAATTTAAACGCTGGATAGTGAGCGGGGTTAAAGGTCCATACCAAAGGCACCATACCACTGACAAGATACGGGTCAGGCCTGCGGCCTTCTATATGTGGTTCTTAAAAAACCCTGTATGAGGACTTGATAGTAATGAGACTGGGGTGTTGTGATGGTGCTACTCATAGATAAGCGTCTGCTTCCTTTATCAAGACTCATTATTTCAAGTAATAATACGTATCGCGCTTCGCGCTCTATAGCGCCTTTATTAGTAACTAGGTGGTTGCTAGGATAGTGGAACAAAGAAGGCTTTAATATGTTTACGTATCCCCCCCCCCACTCTCTCACACATATATTTCAGGGGCATAATAAAAACACAAGCTATAGTTATAAACCATGACATGTGAAGAAATTTAGGTAACTGTGAATTAATATTGATATAATAATACATTAACAAGAGCACCGCTTAACGGGTGCCACGCTCGGCTTGGAAAGCTTGTCAGAATTATTTTTTTATAGGTCATAGTGACCTTGACCTTTGACCTAATGACCCAAAATGGGTGCGGCGTGTAGAACTCTTCAAGGTGCATCTACATATGAAGTTTCAAAGTTGTAGGTGGAAGTACTGTGATGTTAGAGGCAAAGTTAAAGTTTTATATTAGAGATCACAGTGACCTTGACCTTTGACCTAGTGACCAAAAAATGGGTGTGGTGTGTAGAACTCATCAAGGTGCATGTTCATATGAAGTTTCATTCAAAGTTGTAGGTGGAAGCACTATGATGTTAGAGGCAAAGTAAAAGTTTTATATTAGAGGTCACAGTTACCTTGACCTTTGACCTAGTGACCCAAAATTAGGTGTGGCATGTATAACTCATCAAGGTGCATGTACATATGAAGTTTCAAAATTGTAGGTGGAATACTATGATGTTAGAGGCAAAGTTAAAGTTTTATCTTAGAGGTCACAGTTACCTTGACCTTTGACCTAGTGACCCAAACATGGGTGTGGCGTGTAGAACTCATCAAGGTGCATGTACATATGAAGTTTCAAAGTTGAAGGTGGAAGCACTTTAATTTTAGAGCCAACGTAAAGGTTTAAGCACGACGGCGGACGTCGGACGGCGGACGGCGGACGACGAAGAGGCTATGACAATACCTCGGCGTTTTCTCCGAAAACAGCCGAGCTAATTATACAATCTTAAGGTCACCTAAAGCCAAAAGGCAACATATGAATACAGGCGCAGTTCACCACAAAATGTCAAAGTTGTCCGAATTTTACGTAGCATAAAGATTTATAAGTTATAATGTTTCTTTAAACATGTAGCACAATAATACATAACTTATATTTTAATAAAAACAGCCAGATTAATGACAACTAGATGTACATAATTTAGTATCAGTATAAAGCCATTGCGTGATTTTGACTGGCCGCGTGTCATTTGAAAGCCATATTATCTCGTTCCGTCACTTTTCGTCACTGAAAAACTGACCGATTTTAGTGACCACTTCAGATAAAATATTGTTTTGCGTTTGTGACTTTTGGTAGTCCCTCATTGTTTTTAGCAATGAAAGTATCCCTTAGTCATCCGGAACTAGAAAAATATGGCTTTCAAATGACACAAGGCAAGTCAATATCCCGCAATGTTTTCAGCTGTTGATCGCTTAAGAATTCCTCTATGCAACAGCACGTCTAACAATCTAATGTTCTTTGCCTTTAAGACTTTTCATGACTTAAATAAACTGAATTATGGATTGCAGTAACAGTAAAGATGTGGGCCATATTGTCAGTAATTTGACATGGTAAAGCAAAGATCCCAGTGCTTCAACATCATCAGGAGCACTGTGGGCGTTGAAGGTTGCCTTGAGAACACGTTCACTTGATCTACCTGTTTGAGTGACTGTCCAGGATACGATTTTTAAAAACCGGCAAACAAGCACATTACATATTGACAAGTCATTGGACTCAAAATTATTGCTTGTGAAAAGAATTCAACATTTATATGAATAGCTCAGAATTGTAATATACCTATGCTCCTTTATAAGATTTATTACTAAAAGTAATGAAATTATTTGAAAAAAATTGTAATATTTGGAATAGCTTTTAATATTTATAATAACAATCACAAATATTTTTAATAGTGTGCCTGCCCTGGGGTTCTAACAAAAAGTCTTTTTAAAAATGTAATTTTACCAAACTAGGAACACAGTGCTTTTAATAAAACAGTTATTATTAATATGTTTCATGTTCATCTGGAATAGGAAATAAGAAGACAGTTGATGAGAAAAAAATACAAAAATTTGGCACCAGAATAGTCAATAACATTGTATTAAAAGTTAGTTTTTACCCTTACTCCATTTCTTTCTCATAAGCACCAATGGCAGCCTTGTTAGACGACGCAGTTGGGATTTTCTTGATGGCCTCCCAAGCACGAGCCTCCATCTTCTTAAGATTTCTATTTGCAATAAGCGTTATGTTAAGAGTGGTTAGGAAGTTATTTACCTTCATCGGCCTGCCCAAACTGACTTTCATTGCTGAACAGAGAATTGAAAATGAAAACGAAATAAGGCCGTAGTTACTTAATAATGACGTCACAATGTATTTTCATAGAATCCATTCGTATCAATATTACATTATTAAATAACATGAATGAGCAATTAATTGGATTTAACAACACAATTGCGAAACTCTATTTGAAAACTGAATATGTTGGACACCGGAATGTTTCCTTACATATTACACGATAAACAAATATTCAGTGTGAATGACCCTTAGAATTTTAAGGGGTCTGAAAATGTGTAAGATGTCCAAAGATCAATGGCAAATGTACAATGATTAAAAATAAAATAGAAATGGCAGGTTGACAAATGAAGACATGCATACCTGTTCCAAGCTTGGTATTTACGTCAAAGCATGGCATTCCCCTGATCTTGAGATGGTGCTGCTTTCCAGAAGCAACATGTGCGTTAAGTGTCGTCCCAGATTAGCTTGTGCAGTCTGCACAGGCTAATCAGGGACGACACTTACCGCTTTTATGATATTTTTCCTTTACATAAAGACTCTTCTTTGCAAAAATCCAGTTTAGGCGGAAAGTGTCGTCCCTGATTAGCCTGTGCGGACTGCACAGACCAATCTGGGACTATACGTTACGCACATTCATTATATCCTCTTTTCACAAAGCAAGGCTCATACGAATGTGTTTTGTTTATGCCATTTTAACGGTGACTTTTAATTCCTGTTACAAACTCTGAAACGCCCCTTTTAAAGTTCAAGGTTATGTAGAATATATAAATACGCCCGTGTATTCTGGCCAGATCAGTACTTCACAGATCGACTAAGTGGCCAGGATGAACAAGTTGATACTTTCACTGTTTGTCGTTGTGTGCGTTGCCGCCATCAATGCCAGATGTAAGACAAACTGTATTTATGAAATTATTTTGATTATCGCTCTAGGAAAAGGTGAATTCATTTATGTGCGTAAAGTGTCGGCCCGGATTAGCCTGTGCGGACTACACAAGCTCACTAGGGACGACATATTCCAATTTAATTAAATTTTCTGTTTAAAAGAAAAATCTTCTTATAGAAAATGAGAAAAATCAAGTTAAGAAGTACAGTTTCGACCCTGATTGGCCTGTGCGAACTTCACAGAGTAATGCTATACGACACTTTGCGCAAATGCATTAAGCCACGTTTTCCCAGAGCGAGGCTCAGTTCTATGTATAAGCGTATATGGAACTTACACGACTAGCGTATATCGGACGTTACACGACTAGCGTATATCGGACGTTACACGACTATCGTATATCGGACGTTATACGACTAGCGTATATCGGACGTTACACGTCTAGCGTATATCGGACGTTACACGACTAGCGTATATCGGACGTTACACGACTTGCGTATATCGGACGTTACACGACTAGCGTATATCGGACGTTACACGACTAGCGTTTTTGTTGAAAAGACATGTTTGTGGGCCATTAGAAAACACGTCAGAGTTTTGATGAGAATGAATTTTAGTATATATTGACCGAACTACAAACATTCATTGATAATAGATAACATATCTTATTCATCTATTTAAAGGATTTTTATAAAAAGGTAATTTGACTTTTTCGATTTGTAACAATGTTTATATTTGTATGAAAGAAATGACATCTGTATTGTACAATAATGATGCTCGTCGTATTTGCGAGTGTTGCTGTGTTCATACACTTAATAGACCTACATGTAATTACTTAGCAAATGCAATTAAAGGAAATCAGGGACGAGTATTAAGAGTGCATTAATTTGGGCATTAACTTTTTACATTTTGTAAATACATTATATTTACAATACTACTCTACTATATTAGCGGTAAATAAACGAGTTGACGTTTGTTTTTTACAAATACGAAGGTAATAAATAATTATAATATTACATTTTATGTTAATTCATTTACTTTAAGTGTAATTCATTTACTTTAAGAGACATTCGCCAAATCAGTTAGTAAAGAAAATATCTAGACGAAAATTTACACACAAAGCGAGGTCCAATTTTGACATTTTAAAACTAAATGAAATGTCATCAGAAATATATTAAATGGGCATCGATCTTGGAAAACGGGGATAAATGCAAGTGCGTAAATTGTCGTCCAAGATAAGCCTGTGCAGTCCGCACAGGCTTATCAGGGACGACACTTTCCGCCTAAACTGGATTTTTGCAAAGAAGAGACTATCTTTAAACGAAAAATACAATACAGGCGGAAAATGTCGTCCCTGATAAGTATCTGCGGATTAAACCCCCTTTTCACAAAGCACGGCCCATTAGCCTTATTTTATCGTCGCTCTGGGATATTGTACATTTTTGTATATTTATATATTAGCCTCGCTATGTGAAAACACGTTTTAATGCATGTGCTTAAAGTGTCGTTTAAGATTAGCCTGTATATGTGTACAGTCTAATTTGGACGTCACTTTCCGCTTGTATTGCATATTTCGTTTCAATGAAGTATTGGCTTAGCAACAATCTAGTATTGGCAGAGAGTGTGGTCCCAGATTAGAATGCGCGGACTGCACAGGCTAATCTTGGACGACACTTTATGCACATGCATTAAACCACTTTTTCCCATAACAAGGTTCAAAATATAGTGTATCCAATCTCCGAATTAGCGTTCTATGCTAATAAAGCAGTTATCCTCTCCAATCTTCACCAACATCATTTCCTAATTGAACAAATCGCCTCTCAACATTCCGTTACGACTCAACTACTTGTACTTTACTTTGCTAGTGTCGGTATATTTGCTACATCGTTCCTATTGTTACAGGTGATGAGGTAGATGAGGCCCTCTACGACACAGAATACACCCAGTCGACGGGCCTGGTATTCCCACGTGACTGCAAGAGACGCAAATTGGTGAAATACGCCCGGAAATGCGACCTAACGGTCACCAAGAGAGGGAATTGGTACATCGTCAGGGTAAATATTCTGCAATTTGGCATATATTATAAACGGGTAAAATAACCATATTATGTATTTTTATCTTGATCGCATTTAGTAAAAAATTTACGTTTTAAGTATCGTAGGTTAAAACAAGTTTTGTTACATATGTACAAGCAAAGTATCACTCTTTACTGAGGAAGCAGTTAAACAATATGATAATCGAGCAGTTAAACAATATGTGTTCATCGACAATCATCTATCGAAATTTTTAAAGCACTAGAACGTTTGTTACGTTTTTCATTGAACATTTCATAAATATTTACATTCTGAGATTTTCAAAAATAAACAGTTTTTATGAATTACCAATTTTTAATATTGGCGCAGATGATTGTTTTCTTTTGAAACAATATTTGCTTATGAAAGTGCACACTCAATTCATAACGAATGTATGCATTTACATTGTGCGTACAATAAGTTTGTCAACACGATCCAGCAATCCCTTTGTCTTACTTTATTATAAAACTCGAGAAGAAACGAATTTAAATGCAGTCGTTTAAAACCAATCATTACGAATTAATCAACATGATTAAAGGTACGCAATAATGATCTCATGCACATGTGTCCTTGTGTTTACGGGACTCGTTCAGAGTGTTGAAAACGACAAATAAAAAAATGAATGGATTCAACAAATCATGTTTCCATTATGTTTCAATTAATAAAACACTACGCATGTTAAACATATATATGTGGTTTTTGATAAGCATCGATTTTAATCGTTAACATTATAAAACGTGAGTAAGCCTTTTCATCGATAATTAAGCAAAGACGTGTATTATCGACATAAAGTTTAAAATTGAGTTATTAATTCACAGGCCTTTGTAGTGTAGTGTTAGAGAGTTCACCTTTGCTACTATATGCCCCGGATTTGATCCCCAGGGAAGCGTATTATAATGATTTGTGGGGGCTAATCAGCGACGACACTTTCCGCCTGTGAAGTATTTTTCGTTTAAAGCAAATTTATTTTAAGCAAAAATTAAGTTAAGCCGACCTGCAAAGGCTAATCTTAATTGCGTTTAGCCGATTTGTTTTTCAGAACAAGAATCATATTATATCTTAGGGGCATAGTTGTAACTTTGAAGGGAAACAAAACAGTACAACGTGCCTCTTAAATTGTAGGACCCCGAAACTGAAAAGCGAATCACGGCCATCCCGTGCAAAGTCAGAAAAAATCGTTTGTGCCGGAGAAACATCAACCGTCTGACCGCTCGATGTGAAGGAGGTATAACATCCACTGAATTTTCTATTAAACAGCCACCAACATACTACGGCGAATCAGAATACTACAAACAGAACGAAACACCTGAAAACGATGCGATGGCACAATTGTACGAGACCTACCAATACAAAGATTACTAAGGAATTCAATATTTAAAAAAGTCTCGCTCTGGGAAAACGGGGTTTAATGCACATGCACAGGCTAACCAGGGACGACCATTTCCGCCAAAAATTTTTGGTAAAAAAAGAAACTTCATTGAAACGAAACGCCCCATATAAGCGATAAGTATCGGCCCTGATTAGCTTTTGCAGACTGCACTGGCTTATTTGGGATGACAGTTTACGTACATGCATTAAACACCGATTCTCCAGGGCAAGTCTCAAACGAAAACGATCTATTGGGAAGCACGATACAGTTGAATATCATGAGATAGTATTATAGTTGCTAGTGTTCTTTCTATATTTCTTAAACTGCCTTACTCGATTAAAAAATACGCCTCATATATGTCTTTGCATGATGAACAATGTGATTTTAATAATTTAGCAAGCTGTTGACTAGCCATTCTTTTGTTAGAATACATTTCAAAGCATAGGGAAATCATGAAACAATGTATAAACAAATCCTTATATAGAGTGTAACTAAATATATACATAAAGAGTATGTTAAAACTGCTATAAGTTTGTATATGTTTACCAGTATAATGATGTGCCGTTAAAAGAAAACTATACTTGGGGGTTTGATATAAATGTTGAGGTTCTCTCCGGGGAAATTAGGTTTCATGAATGTGTGCTGTGTGTTCCATTTCGCAAAGGCTAATGAAGAAGGACGCTTTTATGTTTTTTTCGTTTAAAGGAAGTCTCATCTTTCCGAACATACAGTTAAGGCTGAAAGTATCGTCCCTATACAGACTGTGCAGATGAACACGCTAATGTGGAGCTATACTTTACGAACGTTCATTTGAGTCGTGTTCTGCGAAAACTGGGCAAACTGCATGTGCGTTAAGTGTCGTCCCAGATTATCCTGTGCAATCCTCACAGCCTAATCAAGGACGACACTTTCCTCTTTTGTGACATTGTTCGTTAAAATGAAGTCTCTTCTTAGCAAAAATCCAATTCGGGCGGAAAGTATCGTCCCTGATCAGCCTGTGCGGACTGCACAGGCTAATCTAGGACGACACTTTACGCACATGCATTATGCCCAGTTTTCTCAGAACGCGACTCATTAGACCACCTTTCCCAGAGCGAGGCTTACATACTTACACGTTCCACAGATGTAGCAATGTTATATTATACCAATATTGGTTACATAAACGTTCCACAGATTTAGAAATTTTATATTTTAACAATATTGGTTACATAAAAGTTCCACAGATTAAGAAATGTTATATTGTACCAATATTGGTTACATAAACGTTCCACAGGTGTAGAAATGTTATATTTTAACAATATCTGTTTCATAAACGTTCCACAGATTTAGAAATGTTATATTGTACCAATATTGGTTACATAAACGTTCCACAAATGTAGAAATGTTATATTTTAACAATATTGGTTACATAAACTTTCCACAGATTTAGAAATGTTATAGTGTACCAATACTGGTTACATAAACGTTCCACAGATGTAGAAATGTTATATTTTAACAATATTGGTTACATAATATAGCGAGGCTCACATACTTAAACGTTCCACAGATGTAGAAATGTTATATTTTACCAATATTGGTTACATAATATACATCCTGGCATTGTGTTTTTTAAATCAGATAAAACATTAACTGTTGTCTTAATCCACAATCAAAACGAAATCGATTTTATAGTATAAATTGATGAATCATCAAACACGTTTAAAATATATTTTCAATGGAAACGCTGTCATAAAACCAGTTGATATATGCGTGTATATATTGAAAATAACCATAATAATAGTATTTAATAAAAAATTACATCTTAAATGTATATTAATGTTGAATTTGTCCGAGCCATGTGTTCTTCAATGTTTGCGACCAGACAATTTCGCCTCGGCGTTTTCTCAAGGCCATTATCAGATAAGAAATGTATTGTATAACGTGTTCCCTCCGTCGACTTTAAAACAAATGCCAACATGACCTGCTACATATACGCGCGTGTTAATACACACGGCTATATATATAAATATATATATATATATATATATATATATATATATATATATATATATATATATATATATATATATATATATATATATATATATATATATATATATATATATATATATATATATATATATATATGAATCGTGCTTTGTGAAAAGGGGGTTAAATGCATGTGAGTAAAGTGTCGTCCCAGATTAGCCTGTGCAATCAGGAAAGGCTTATCAGGGACGACACTTTCCGCCTGAACTGGATTTTTGCTAAATAGAGACTTTCTTTAAACGAAAAAAAAACATAAATGCGGAAAGTGTCCCTCCTTTTCCAAAGATCACGACACACGCCTTTTCCTACCGCCATATCCTACTCGTCTGATATCACATGATATCAAAAGTCGCCAACCATATATTCTCTATGTCACTAAAATTAGTTGAGAAGCGGTCTGCGATAACGGGGCTTAATAAATGTAGGGAATTGTAGTTATAATTGTGTGAATATGGCTCATGACTTTACAATGTTTTTGCGTGTACGATATGTCATCAAAATGTTTGTGAAATCATAATATGAGCCGCGTTCTGAGAAAACTGGGCATAATGCATGTTCGTAAAGTGTCGTCCCAGATAAGCATACGCAGTCCGCACAGGCGAATCAGGGAAGACACTTTCCGCTTTTACGACAGTTTTCGTTTAAATAAAGTATCTTAGCAAAAATCCAATTTAAGCAGAAAATGTCTTCCCGGATTAGCCTGTGCGGACTGCACAGGCTAATCTGGGACGACACTTTCCGCACATGCATTATGCCCGTTTTCTCAGAACACGACTCATATGATAGGCATACTGATCAATTTTGAGCCTCGTGCTCAGAAAACTGGGCTTCACACATGGGCGTAAAGTGTCGTTCAAGATAAACTTACACAGTCCGCACAGGCTAATCAGGGACGCTTATGATCTCTTTTTCTTTTATTTTTCGGTTAAAGAAAGTATCTTAACAACGAAAATACAGTTTAGGCGGCCAGTAGTTTCCCAGCTAAACCTGTGCGAACTTGACAGACTAATCGCGGACCACACTCACTTACATGCATAAAGACCGGTTTTCCCAGAACGAGTCTCAAATCATTAGCTCCTGTGCAACTCCCAAAACAATCTCAAATATTTTACGTATTTGAAGTGACCACAATTAATTTTTGTTTTCTGATTGCAATTCGTTTGTTTTATTTTTTTTTTCAGTAAGATACTCATCACTGGGGATTGAAACCTCTTGACAATTGTATGGACACTTTTTGAAGCAGATTTGATTTCTAACTGCTGTTTTGTCTCGAATTTCGGACTGTCAAGTTTCAAGTTCGAATTTCGGACTGTCAAGTGGATAATTTAGCAAAACATCCGAAAAACAAATTGACAATACAATCAAAGCCTTTGAAGTGTTTTGTCGATGTTTTATATGTGCATGCATACATTGATTCGCAAATCTTCAGATTTATGATTAACAAGGCTATCAAACATATGCATAAGACGTTTTGCTAATTAAACGAGAACACGTTTAAAAATTTGATAAGTTCGGTAGATTTCACAAGGGAAGCGTGTTTCTCAACCGTTGTGATTATTGATTTTAAAACGTAAAAAAATACGTTGGGAAAAAGTATCGTTGACTGTAAAATTGCCCGTTTTGGCAAGGTAGCCTAATTACAACTTTAGCTCAAATCGTTTAAAATATGTTTTCTTGCAATGCAGAATGATATACAGGAATTACCTATACAAGGACTTATTTATTAAGCTCATTAGTAAACAGCTATTCAGTTGTGATAGAGATACACCATTTGAGCCTCGTTCTGGCAAAACTGGGTTTAATGGATCTGCGTCAAGTGTCGTCCCAGATTAGCCTTTGTAGTCCGCAAAGGCTTATCAGGGACGTCACTTTCCGCTTTTATGAAATTGTACTTTAAATGGAAGTATATTCTGAGCGAAAATCCAGTTAAGGCGGAAAGTGTTGTCCCTGAAAAACGTGTTTTCTGCACAGGCTAATCCGTGACGACATTTTACGCATATACATTAAACACCGTTTCCCCAAAGTAAGCAGATAGAGAATATCTAGAACGTTTGAAACGAAACAACCCACTTAAGTCAAATTTTGAGAAAAGCCTGTCCAACCAGGACGTCGGGATGGAACATTTGGTACACAACGAAAATTCAAGCCAGATAGCATCAATACATAGCATCACTTATAGTTTATTAAAGGACAATGGTAGGTGTGGTGGATACAAACAAATAAACCATAATTTAAATAGCAAACAGCACGTCCATAAATGAGGCAGTTTATCAGTTGTTAAGGGAAAACACATATTTTTTGTCCACCAACATCTCAACCAATAGGAGCAGTAAAACCTTTTCTTACAAATCATTTTTGTTTCTATGATCTGAAAAAATTATTTAAAGGTTAAATTACACTTTATCTCTCCAAGGTAGTGGCTATTTCTATAGGGTACGTTTTTTTGCATTAGCGACCGCACCCATGTTTTTTAGTTATTCTAGTATTGAATGTGTGTCTACAACTTTTCTGTGCATTTCATAAGGGACTATCATCAAAGATTAACGTTTAGGGAGGCGTTTATTGAATTACGTTGCTTTTGTCGAAATCTAACTTCGGAAACTCCGCTTTTCCGAGGGTGCTTGCCTTTAAGCGAAATTTCCGTTCTTAGAAGTTGCGAGATGATACCTTTTTCATAGCAATTGTTTGAAGAGGACAAATCTATATTTCATTTGATACCGGTTTTGCAAAATTTGATATACAGGAAAGGCAAGAAAAATGCTTTGAAAGTTGGCAGTATTATAACGGGACCACATGGAAATTCGAATTAGTGTACTCCTACCTTAAGCGAGCGATACCACAAAAAGATAATGGTCGTCCCTGATTAGCCTGTGCGGACAGCACACGCTAATCTGAGGACACATCAGGCGCATGCATTATGTGGACAGCACACGCTAATCTGAGGACACTTGAAGCGCATACATTATGTGGACAGCACACGCTAATCTGAGGACACTTCAATCGCATACATTATGCGGACAGCACACGGTAATCTGAGGACACTTCAAGCGCATACATTATGTGGACAGCACACGCTAATCTGAGAACACTTCAAGCGCATACATTATGTGGACAGCACACGCTAATCTGAGGACACATCAAGCGCATACATTATGTGGACAGCACACGCTAATCTGAGGACACATCAAGCGCATGCATTATGTGGACAGCACACGCTAATCTTAGGACACTTCAAGCGCATACATTATGTGGACAGCACACGCTAATCTGAGGACACTTCAATCGCATACATAATGTGGACAGCACACGCTAATCTGAGGACACTTCAAGCGCATACATTATGCGGACAGCACACGCTAATCTGAGGACACTTCAAGCGTATGCATTATGTGGACAGCACACGCTAATCTGAGGACACTTCAAGCGCATGCATTATGTGGACAGCACACGCTAATCTGAAGACACTTCAAGCGCATGCATTATGTGGACAGCACACGCTAATCTGAGGACACTTCAAGTGTATGCGTTATGTGGACAGCACACGCTAATCTGAGGACACTTCAAGCGCATGCATTATGTGGACAGCACACGGTAATCTGAGGACACTTCAAGCGCATACATTATGTGGACAGCACACGGTAATCTGAGGACACATCAAGCGCATACATTATGTGGACAGCACACGCTAATCTGAGGACACTTCAAGCGCATGCATTATGTGGACAGCACACGCTAATCTGAGAACACTTCAAGCGCATGCATTATGTGGACAGCACTCGCTAATCTGAGGACACTTCAAGCGCATACATTATGTGGACAGCACACGCTAATCTGAGGACACTTCAAGCGCATGCATTATGTGGACAGCACACGCTAATCTGAGGACACTTCAAGCGCATGCATTATGCACGGTTTTCTTTAAACAAGGCTCATTTGGGTAAATTTGGCTTTATTATTATATTAGGTTTTAAATCACATACTAGTATTCTAACACGGCACGTGCCAAATTTCATATAAACAAAGAAGAAAATCGTCTATGGGTTATGCTGCAATAATTATGGGCGGAGCTTATACGCTGAAAGCGCGCGCTGTAACTAAACAAAACATGCCGATACATTTTCCACCATCGTAATCATCCGGTATTTTATGAATGAAAGTCGCGGGACTGATCGACAGAACAGCCGAAAGTTATTTTTATGGGCGGAACAATCATTAAAAATACACCACAAGAGAAATAAGAAACATTGTATAAATCTTATGTAAAAACCGTGGTGTATACTTTATATCCAGTTAACTATACTTTATATCCAGTTAACTATACTTTATATCCCGTAACTTGTTTAAATGATCCAGAAATATATGTTGGGAAAAAGTATATAGATCTTCTTTATATTACAGGTTAATTTCTTTGCATATGCAACAATATGCAAACGTATATAGCGAGTGTTAAATAATTAACAAATCTGCTTTGAGTAATGGGAGATAACTTGTGGTTGCAGAGGAACGGTTGAACCCTTGTGAGGAATGTTACCTCCCTTTATATGGCGATGAAAGTGATAACAATTGTGCAGGTGCGTTCAATATACGATTATTCTAGCGCGTTTGTAATGATATATGTTGATTATTCAACTACAATTTTGTGACAAGAGTGTTGGGACATTCGTTTTCTTATTCTTTACAACCTCGCCGTCATTGTATAATTCCACCTACTAAGTAATAAAGACATTCATAAAAAATATCTAAGCTTAAACCATTACGGAACTATAACATTGATTTCACATATCTGTAGTAAGCGAAATGTTTTAAACATATTTTTGATGTCAATGTACACTAATTATTATGACATTTTAGACAAAGTTCACACATATTGTAGATAAGCTTAATTCCGAGAAAACCGGGCTTAATACATACGCGTTAAGTGTCGTCCCAGATAAGCATGTTCAGTCCGCATAGGCTGATCAGGGACAACACTTTCCGTCTAAACTTGATTTTCGCTTGCAAGAGACTTCATTTTAACAAAACAATAGCTGTAAAGCGGAAAGTGTCGTACTCTATAAGCCTGTGCCGATTGCACGGACTAATCTCGGACGACCTTTTACGCACATGCGTTAAGCCCCATTTTCCCAAAAGCCGCTCTAATGCATCGTAACAGAACTTGTTCAACAAAGGTCTTGTGTTAATTGAGTTGTAAGATATGAAACGACGAGGCAACTGCCTCTGTGCATATTTTTATGAAAGAACCAAAGTCCTTTGAAAACCATACGACAGAGTAATACCAGTTGCTGTATAATCTTGGCAAAAAACGAGAATTATTCGATGAACTTTTTTGCAAATACCACAACTGTTGCACGTGCAGGTTCATAAAGGTTGAGGTTTATTGAAGCAAATTTTCCGCATGGAAAGCAAAATGTGGCATTAAAAACGTGAACTGGATATCGCTGGGAACAATTCTCAGTAGATACTTAATTTGCGATATGAATGCCTTAGTTGATTTAGTTTACAACTTTCCCTTAAGTTTTTCCTTAATGTGAACGAAGCAAGCATCAGGGTCACATGTGTCTGTGTGAGTGCATTTCGAAGCTAGGAAGGTCCATCCGCACATGAGGCTGCATTATGTGAGAACCCGGGGTATGTCCAAGCACTACTACCTTGTTGGCTTACTGTGCGAATTTTGATAACAGCTGCATTTTACAGCTATTTAGTTCTTACTGGACTATTTGCAAATCTGGTGTGGTATTTCATGGGATGGATTTTCCTGTGGACATCCGACCTGCCCGGCATTGCGACCGGGTACAAAACTCACATGCTTCCGGGCACGGGGATTGAACCAGCTTCACCTAAGTGAGAAACCGCGTGTACTAATCACCGCGCTAACCGGACAGCCGCGAATCGTGGTAACTTACTCATCGTTGACACGTTCGATCATGAAATATATACATCTTCATGGTTTTGGTTTAATATATTTCATAAAAGCATTTCTAAAGGGCTTAAGATATGCTTCATTTACGGGATACCTGTATAATTCGGTAACACTGCACTCAGATTGTATCTACGTCTGAAAACATTGTAAAACATATCATCGATCATGTTTAATTTGTTAACTTAGAAGCGCATGCGGACTGCACAGGCTAATCTATGAGCCACTGTGTGCACATGCATTAAGCACCGTTTTCGCAGATCGAGGCTCGTATTATCTTGATGTATGCAAATTCTCCCACGAAGGACGCGTGTCTTTAAATACAATGACATAGATCGTATGATTATAATACTAGTATTCTAGTATTTTATATAAGAATACATATCGTCGTGCAATTCAAGGATAATATGACCACTTCTTAGCGCGTCGTAGAATATAGTGCAAGATTAAACTCAGAACCATTTATTTCATTATTTCATACCTCTGCGGACTATATCTTAGTGTGTGCACATTTAGCAAAAAGACATGAATATTTCGGTACCGCGCACTTGATATAACTGAACGCACTGACGTCACATCTCTGTGAATAGAATGACTAACATAAGGAACGGTAATTAGGATAGTTCAAAATATTTACTGGCGTTAAGATGATATCTTTTAAGAAATAGATAAATATGAGGTGTTTTCCTGTGACCTAATTTATAGAGTAAATATACGTCAGGACTTCAAAAACAATTCTCGATTATTGGAATAACAAATTTGCTTTCAGCTTCCTGTGATTGATTATTTTTTGTATCGTTTCAAACGTCAATCTCTCTCTAAAGTAGATCGCTATAATCAGTCATGGATCATTAACTTTTCTCTGTTGAGATCACTGTTAAAGGTCAAATACAAATATATGGGAATGCTTTTAGTAATAATACATAAAGATTTAGAATGTTACTTTAATTATTCTGCCTCGTTAGTCTATTCAATCGGCGTTTACCTGAAGATGGTACATTGTGCCACTAAGATAAGTATATTTATGTAAACTGGTCCGTAAATGAGAACAAGATAGCGCTTATTATAGAAGAAATCGTGTGAGAGCACTGGTAGGCATATATTTATTAAGTTATAATTACTGAAATAGCGGCGAACCTCAGCTCACGTTTACATTGGAATTCCTGTGGTAATTTATGCAACGGAAACATTGAATGCCAATGGAATTGCGAAAATTTTGGACTTTACGCAATCCTAAATCCTAAAATTCTTTGAAATAAACTAATAAAAATATATATGTGTTTGAAACGTTATATTCCAGCAATTGGTTAATAAAGCATCAACTATTAATTAATAAGAATATATATTAACTACACGCACGAAGTGAACATTGTGTAGAAAAAAATATTATTGAGGTAATTCATCTGTTATAAAACATAAGGACAAAATGTCACAAAAATCGTGAAACAAATCTAACGTGAAATGACCAATAAGTATAATTTCAATCCTGCTAGAGTGAGGGTATATCACACGTTCCAGTTTTATTCCTGCTATGTCACTCGCAAAACGCAATTGATCAACGATATCCATAGTATATAATCCTTATTCACATGGCCGCCCTGTAGCAGGGCTGTTATTCCTTAAATGAATTAACAAAATCTTCTTGAACACTTTTGAAGTAACAATCATGACCCAGACATTTACTTAAATAATGTTTATTTGTTTTCCTCATAAAACAAACATAAATTCAGCATTCAATTCGAAACATTCAGCTGATAATGTACTTGAGCCTAGCTCTGACAATGGGAACCGAATAAACAATTATGTATTATTCCGCCTGGATGTTTGCTAGGAAGAAACTTTATTTTAAAGAACAATACCATACAAGCGGAAAGTGTCGTTCCTGATTAGCCTTTGCGGACTGCACAGGCTTATCTGGGACATTTTAAGCACGGGTATTGAACCCAGGGTTCCCAAACCAATGCTTATTTATTTATTGTGACGCGCGCAGACAGCGGATACACAAATAAACGGATACATTGTTACTTAATTCGAACAAACAGAGTTGTAAAGGCTGTAATTTGTACACCAAAAGGGGTGTTACTCTTCTCACAAGTGTTCCCCTTCACGTCACTACTTATATTTACCACTGCAGCAACCAATTTCCACGCTGAGTTTTCGTTCCGTGCTCTCACATACAATATCTGCAATCACAAAAAATCCAACCTTATTTGGTAGGATTTTATTTAATTTGTTACAGTTATATTTTTGTGTGAAAAGTAGTATCATTTTCATGTATATTTTGAAATAGTTTATAATTTTAGGTTCATAGTAAAACTTACAAATTAACTTAATTAAAAAATAAAATAAAATAAATAACATCAGGATAATTATTGGACCACGTGGCTTGGCTATCATCAAGTGGCTGGTTATCAAGACAGGGATTTGATCCAGCTATGCTTGTTCCATTTAAATCTCGGCGCGGAGGTTAAGCAGCCACAAGTTTTTACCAAACAGTCCATGAGGATTGTGTGCTTATTTTATAATCAAAATCTACGTTTGCATATTTCTGCATATTTTATGTTAGAACAAGTAATACCAGAAAACAATTTATTTTTTACAAAACTATATGTCGGGTGCATTTAAACAATCAAGTCAATTGTATTTAAAGATTACAAAACATATCTAAATGTTTACTTTAACATTTAACATCGCTCCAGGAAAACAGGGTTTAATACACGGGCGTAAAATGTCGTCCTATGTAAATACACACACGCGCGATAAATTGATAGCGGTTTTAATTTACATGCAATGGTATACAAAGAAATAATACAGTAAGCCAACAGCTAATACAATAGTTTGTTAATTTTGAATAGAGCGCTAAATAATTTAAAACGAACGTATCATTACTCTTCCGATTTTACGGTCAATTTGTGAAATCGTGATCATTTGTAACTCGGCAAATACACTTGTATATCTTCTTACCTTCAATGGATCCCGCGCAATCTTTTAATTATTATATCAGGTTTTTAATCGTCCATGACATTGATCAGTTTAGACACAGATAACAGAATGCCATACAATAATAGTTCAGTGAAATGTACTACAGCGTTGATCACCTACTAGTAGGTCCAATGCTTCGGGCTACTTTGTGTTTATTCGTTGTATTTTATTCGTAACATTTAGTTATTTTATTCGTAGTATTTAATGATAAACCCGCAAGTATTGAATCACGCTTATATGTATGTTCATGGAAAAGGCAAAGGTCCTCTTCTTCTTAGGTTCGAACATTAGCGGTTGGTTAAGCAAGACACCATGTGCATGTTTTGTACAGTGTCATCAAATAATCAGGGACAACACTTTCTGCTTTTTTTAATTTGCATTGTTGCTTCTTAAGGAAAATCAAGTTCAGGCGGAAATCTTCGCCCCTGATAAGCCATTGCGGACTGAACAGGCTAATCTGGGACGACACTTTACACACATGCATTTAGCCTCTAGTCCGAGGGCGAGGCTTAATTACTGTTGAAAACCCCCAAATTAATAGTTATATTTACAATAACCAGATTTTAACTTCATCAGAGAACATTACGATGATCTGAACCAAGCATAATCGGTAAACATCCGCCAAAGGAAAAGAGTAACTTACCCTAATTGTTGAAAAGGCATTTTTCCTCTAAACTTCTGTGAAAATGGCCCATGTATGGGCGTGGACATGCTTGTTGTCGCGTTAACGATTTATTTTCTTTATTTTGTCTTGCAATCAATGAACCTTCGATCAAATATATGCGATGCTAACTTTTGATGCTATCGTGCTTGATTATTTTTGTTTATGGCTATATGTTATTTCCCAACGTCCTGCTTGAACAGGATTTCTCATCCTCATCAGACAAACTTGCATGGTTCTATTACAAATCTTCTAAAAATGACTCGTGTCTGTGAAAAACGTGCTTAATGTGCGCGCGTATACAATCAAACATTAATACGGCCATATTTACAGCTGTAATTCTAGCGTATGTAAAACACATGATTGGTATGGTTGCGCGTCTATTACTTAATTCGAATAACGCTATGGTTACTTCTTTTGTATATATTGTAATAAAACATGCATTCTTTAGAATACTCAATCCATCAGCCGCTTAGCATATCAGGTATGACACTTTACGCAAGAGAATTAAGTCCATTGTTCTTAGAACGTGGCTCATTTAAAAGGAAGACCTATAGTAAATAATGATTGCACAGGAAATGGATAATCCTCTTTCATAACAACAGTAAAATGCATACGAAGTGTAAAAATATGTAATTCAACAATGAACAACACTCATCATTCAATTTTCAAGCATTCAAGTTGTCTTTGTGACATGAAATAAATTTTATTAAACACACACATACTCAATTTAAATCTAACATGAGTGCAACAAAAATAAACATCACCCTACTTATGGTAGGGAAAATCCGCCAGTCCATTCATGTTGCTAAATGACAATTGCATATTGCTTAACAACAAATGCATATTGCTTAACGACAATTCCATGTTGACAGAATACAATTGCATTTTTGTATATGCCAAATGCTTTTTGTATCGTGCTATTCGTTACGAACATACTGTCTGTACACTCCGTATTTACACTAGTTATAACACTAGCATCTCAACAAGACGAAAGCAAAATGCAAATGAAACTTTATATTTTATGATATTGTTAAATGTTCAGTTATTACAACCCCAGTTTTATTTAAATGCGTGTAATCGTCGACACATGGACTGATATATTAATTTTTGGAACTGCATCTATGTAACGCAGAACACAAGGAATGTCTATGAATGTCTTTCACTATACCTTGATTGTGTTACATTTTTTTAACAGTTTGAAGCATTTTGTGTAAATTGCCATCTGTCAAGGGATAACGTATTGAGAACCGGTTTTAAAGTGCGAAATGTTAGGCTATGCTAAAACAACTCAGCGAATCAAAATAAACCGTTTCATAACAAAAATTAAAACACATCGTCGTTCATAGTGTCTTCAATAATCATGTTTATCTTATCAGTTTTGATGCTCATATAAGTAAATGAGTGTAGTTTAATCTAAAAACACACTAAGGCCACATTTTGTTGTAGAAAGTCAATGTAATAGCTTTACTCATATTTATTGTCGAACAGAATGATTTTTTTTCTCGCCATTTCGCAACCAGTACACAAAGTGCTTAATTTCTCATTTATCAATTACTTAGTGCTCTTAAGCGTTCAACCCTTGTAAGTGTTTGATCACTTTGTCAGAGCAGATTTCTGTATCGCGTGGCTATCAAGCTAGAAAAGTGCGTTGAACATTCGCTTCTCACATAGGCGGACTTGATAGAACCCATTCGGTCCATGTGGGTTTAGTTGTTTCTCACATACTGGACAGGTGGGGTTTCCTCCGGAACTCCGCGCCCCTCATGATCTCGCTAAAATAAAAAGGTGCTTTGCAATATATTCTCGAACAATCGTCATAAGCAAGGAAACACACATGGACGAACACAACACAACCACTAATAACTTGTGCACGCACATATAAACGGACACGTACTGGCATATACACACATTCACACACGTGAATATCGAAAACTAACCACGTAAATCCATGACTTTCTTGAACAACACAATTTAATGAAAACACACACGGAACACTGAAATGTTCTGCCTGTAAGGGAGAAATTAACACAAAATAAATAAATAAAGTAAAGAAAAAACAACAATATTTATACACACACAATTGCAATTTTCCATACATGATGACTTACAAAGTCTCCCTACTTTTTTATGACAACGCGCTTTAGCATGATAAGTTTAACACACCATAATTCCTGTAATAAAATGCATATAACATCGGATTTAAATTATTTGTTATTATTTAAAATACTACATATGTTCCTTGAATACTTTATGCAAGCAATAATCATTTAAAAAATTGGTGTACATGTACACTGCATTTTGTTATGAAATCAAATTTTGCGAACATGTCAATGTCATGGAAAGTTTGTGTGAGATTGTAGAGAGAGACATGTTGATAAAGCGTGTACTATGACGTTTATTCAGGGAAATTTGTGTCAAATGATTACTCACTAGAACTTTTTTTCTGATATCGTTCTATGCAATTGTCCAAATAATGTATCGCATGACTCGCTCTCCAGTTCTATTTCTATTTGTAGCGCGTGAAAACTGTATCGAATGTTGAAGAGAGCTCTCTTTGTTATAAACTATAAACCGTACCATTTTTGCTATATATCCGATATTCAGTAAATATACTCGCCTATTTTTTCTTTAGCCCAACGTTGTGAAGTAGCAACTTTTGTATTGTACATAATACATAGGTAAGCTATCACAAGAGACAAATACTATTTATTTTGCAAGTAGTTCAAGTTACACCGATAGTTGTAAATTTACCAGCTTTCTAAGCCTCTAGATATTTGTTTAACCTGAGATTATTTTTTAATTGTTTCAAATATGTGATTGGGTGTCAAATCGTCAATCTCATAGTATAGCGAGTCCCTTAAAACAAGTATTAGAATTGGCCATTGGAAACGCAATCAACAGCAACACTTCAATAATTTCTAAACACGTAAAAATTTACTGATGGTTCTGCAAAATAGTAAATTTAGTAGTAAACTTGCTGTTACGATACAAATACAATATAAATAAGAAGAGGTATGGTCCGTTTGCTCTACACGTTTCTTAAACATGTTGTAAATATATGAAGTTTCATTTGAATCCATTTACTTATTTTGGAGTAATGCTTTGCACATACAAGTAGTATACATATAGTATGTAAGTATGTTTTTTACATACGTAGGCAATGGTTACCACTCCAAAAATGCAAATGAAAGTGTACTTGTATTATATATACATGTTATATTGCACTTTCTTTTAATTTCGATACTGATGTATGCATTTGTGTTAAAATCGTTTTAATATTGATGCATTTATGAATGGCACATTAAAAACAATAAAGAGTGTTTTTAAAATGAAGTTAAAGTCTCCTAAAATAATTAATTTGTTTGATGACACTAAATAATGTTTTATTGATTCAAAATTTGTATTTCTGTCACCTGGTATATTTGGTGCATACATATTACTAATTTTAAAATAATCATTTAAGTATTGTATATATAAGGAAATGAAAGGACCATCAAAATCAATTTGAAATTTAGGACATTTAATATTCGTATCATTTACGATTATACAACATCCGCAAGAAAGGTTATTAGAAAAATTCCATACATAAACGTATTCTTTTGATATTAAATTTTCTAATTGTTTCGACATTTTGTAATCATCTGCATGGGATTCTTGAATGCATAATATATGTATTTTATTAATTAAAATGTAATCTTTAATGAAGGTTTGTTTTGGTTTGGATCGAAATCCGTTAATATTTATAGTTTCTATTTTTAACTCCATTTTCTAGTTTATTATTCAGGTTGTAGTTAAAAGAAAAAAATGGCGACGTCCATGATTTAGTGTTAGGATAGAAAAACCGATAATGGTGTTTAAAAGATTTAAACCAGGTAAAAAAGAGACTGGGCCAATGATTTTGTAAACTCGCTGTAATGAATATACTACGTACCGAAGTAATTTGGAAAAAGATAGATGCGCTCACATTTACCACGAGGATATTGGAAAAGGATTAAAGATATATTGTTGCTGAGTATTTTGTTTAAAAAAGGTGTTTTATAATCGATATGGATTGAGTATATATAATAGTGAAATTTGTTTACATACACTGGCATATGAACGTTCTTTATACGTTTATATAAAATAAAAAATGCATTTATGTTATATAAGATTTTAAAATAATAGTTTTTATTTGCATATATATACATACTATTTACATAGATTTTATTAATACATATGCTATATTTTATTACAAAAAGTCTACTATATACAATGTGAAGACATGAAATGTTAAATATGCTAATATATCGGTCACACAGATTGTCTGAGTGCTCGGTATAAAAGCCAATATTATATTTTAAGACATAAAATATAATAATAAATATACATACAATTGAACTATTTACACTAGGTAATATTAAATATTGATTGTTAACAGTAATTGGTATTTGTAAAAAGGGGTTTATGAAATTGTTATTATATTTTGTAAAAAGGGAGTTTATTCAGCAGGGGTAATAACAAGATCTTGGGAATCTAAATCAATCACTAGTGGGTGTTCCTCCAAATCATATGGGTCTATATCTAAAACTTTGAACTTGTTCTTAGGCATAGGGGTCATGTCTTCATTGCTATCTGCTTTCCTCCCTCTTTTTGAGCCCCTTACCTCTGTTTCTACTTCCATTTCTTGTATCTTCTCTCCATTTTTCTTTCTTCCTTGGCTCTTTCCTTTCTTCTTACTCCCCACCGTCTCAAACCCCTCGTCATCAATCTTCTTCTGTTCTGGTTGGTCTGTGTGCTCTTCTGTTTCCTTTCGTTTCTCGACATCTGTCTGTTTCTCTCCGTCTGTCTTTTTCTCTGGTTTTGTGTCCTTGTTGTTTTCTGAAACACTTTTTATTTAAAAATGTCATTGATATTTTGGGGGCAAGTGTTGCGGACGTGCCCAACCTCTACGCAATAGAGGCATAGGGGCTGCCGTCCCCTCATGGTAATCAAGGCCTTTGTGCCACACTGAAATTAAATTATGTGTGGAATGGACTCCTGCTGAACTCTGTCACACTCCACCGTAATCACACGCACCCCAGAGTGGGTACTAAAATCTCCTATTTTCAAAGTATCATGTTCGACCGACATAACAGTTCCATTTTTTTTTAATATCAGCTATGACCTTGTCGTTAACGAATGCTGGCAGCAAATGAATTCTACATGATACAATTTGCTTTCCGTACTTAACAAATCGGTATTGTACTTCTTGGTGAGACAACGATGCTTGCATTTTTATTTTATTCAAAAACGAGATACACTTATCTTTTGTCTTGAAGGTCACATCGTACTGTGAAGATCCGGGAGGTCCAGACGCCAGCCATTCGATGTCAGTATCAGATACGCCATTCTTCATTAAAACGTTTACAACTCTCTGCATACTGCATCCTCGTTTCCCTTGTGCTTTAATTGTCCTCTCCATCGACTCCGTCCGTAAAGAATCTCCTGTCAACGCTGGTATATGCAATACCGTCATCATTTTTGTTAATACTTTAATCTATCGAGAATAATAGCCAGAGTTGATCATGTATCTATGGACATAAGTACACAGGTATGGTCTATTAGTATTTGAAAATGCCACGTTGAGCGTGATTTGTCATCTATATTGAACAGAACATTTTTCTGTTCTTAACAACTACGCTGTCAATAGGGAAACAAAAATGAGGAACCCCCAAAAAGTTGTCTAGTATTTTTCATTTAGCAGACCTTCGTACGAGTTCATATTTGCAGTCGATGACAAAGAAACATATACTTAAAAACTAGGTATCGATTTTAACATGGTATTCGTAGAGCAAGTTCATGCAGTTATCACCATTGAAACCTTGTCAATTTTATTGTTTATACCATTTAACCAGGTGTACACCAAATGAGGCTGTAACTACATGTATAATAATTTCGTACTATTCTCCCTTTATTTGAACTATTGTTTTTCTTCCCTATAATACCAAGTGGACTCGCCCATCCTTCTAAATTGGATCAATTTATTTCCAAAATTAGGGATGTCTAGTATATTTATTTCTATATTTAGAATATTTCATACAGAAATGCCTTTAAGCAAAAAGCGCAGACCCAGATGAGACGCCGCATCATGCGGCGTCTCATCTGGGTCTATGCTTTTACCAAGGCATTTTTTTCTAGACGCTAGGCATAAATGGGTTAATAGCAATTTATACAAGACAACGTACTAAATGCTCGCATTCATGTTTCATGCTAAAATTACTTAACTACATGTATGTAAAATGTTGTGTAAATCATTTGTAAGATGCCGAAAGAAAATTTTGAATATCTTGTCTTTAATATAAAATTAATATGTCATATTTAAAATAATGATACATTTAAAGTAATGTTCACAGTTATATTTTGTGGATATTTTAACAGTTGTCGTTGGGAATGTGGATATAGTAAGATTATATCATTCAAACATTGATTGTATTTAATGGGACCTGTTCACGTTTTGATAAATTTACAAAATTGATAAAAAATATTGTTTCATAATTGCAAATTTTTGTTGAAGCTATGGGTTTTTTATAAGGAAACAGTAATACTGGACATATGTTATGCTCTGAAATATCAATTGTATGCATCTTTTAGACGATTTAAAAACCTGAAAATTCTAAAGCGCTACAAAGGCGAAACGATTGTATAATTAGGAAAGTTCTGTTGTTATCGTTATCATATTGTTGTTATCCCTATTATAGTGTAATCGTGTGGCATTACAAGGATTACCTATATAAAGTTTAAATTACGTGCATTAGCCCGTAATAACGATTGGCCGAATTTGCTCCAAGGCTCCGTGGTTCGAGCCCAGGTGTGGATAACGTTTTTCTCATTCTGCAATTTTAACCAATTTATGCCTAGTGGACTCTCCCATTCTTCTAAACTGGACAAATTTAATAAAAAAAATAGGGATGTCTAGTATATGTATTTCTAAATTTAGAATATTACTTACTGAAATTCCTTTAAGCAAACAGCGCAGACTCAGATGAGACGGCGCATCATGCGGCGTCTCATCTGGGTCTACGCTGTTTGCAAAGTATTTTTTTCAGGACGCTAGGCATAAACGGGTTAATTTTTGTTTTTAACTGAAACTCTTTTGTTCCGATGTTTACATGAATTTAAAGCATAAGTTCGCAAACTTCAGAACATGCCAAAATCTGTTAAATGGTCCGTTTAAGTCATGAATGTTAAATACTTATTATGACGTGAGACGTGTATTAGTTAAATGGTCCGTTTAAGTCATGGATGTTAAATACTTATTATGACGTGAGACGTGTATTAGTTCAACAAACAGGAGATATTTGCTAATCCATAAGAGCTTATTGCAAATAAATATTATTACGCATGCACAATTCAATTTGCCATTTTAAAATTGAGCTGCTCTTTAAGAAAAGGGGGTTTAATACATGTGCATAAAGTGTCGTCCCAGATTAGCCTGTGCAGTCCGCGCAGGCTAATCAGGGACAACACTTTCCGCTTTTATGATATTTTTCCTTTCAAGAAAGTCTCTTCTTAGCAAAAATCTAGTTTAGAGGGAAAACGTTGTCCCTGAACAATATGTGTGGACTGCACTGATTCATCTGGGACGACACTTTACGCACCTGCATTAAACTGCATTAAACTTCCTTTTCACAGTGAATAGTCCAATTTTAATATGTCCCCTGTCTTTGATTTCACGTTTTCCCATTTAAATATACGCTTAATCTAGTACGTACATATCCAAATGTATCTGTTAGAATACTATAAGCAAGAATCACAAATTAATAAGCCTTGGTTTTATGAGAAACCCATGATCCACATATTTAAACTTATTATGATCAAAACACTGTGTAATTTTCTTTCTGTTATTATATCTGCAATGTAGACCCCAGTACATCGTATACCAAGTATAAAATGCCTTTTTATCAAAGGTGAGTGTATTTTGCAACACTTTCCACAGACAAAGGATGTTCATTTAACAAATACAAAAAGTGCGAGACGATACTATTTATTAGCAGAAGCGGCCTTAAATACACAAAACAAAGTTAAGGAATGTACAGATATTTACGGCAAATAAAAGTTTACAGCTCCTGGTCTCAGTCTGAAACCAATCGATTCGTTTTGTTTAAATTAATAGCATTCTTGAAAAACTGGGCTTAACGCATGTGCGTAAAGCGTCGTAATAAATAATCTGAGCAATCGAAACAGGCTAATCAGGGACACCACTTTGCGCCATTATTGGACTTTCGTTTAGAACATACTTCTTGAGCACGAACAATTCCCTAAATGCGGAAAGAGTCGTCCATGATTAGCCAGTAATTACACACGCAGAACAAGGATGACACTTTCACTACATGCATTAAAGTTCATGTAGAGGCTTCATTTTGAAAAATGTGGGACCCCTAGCATTGAACTCAAATTTGACTAAAGGATGAGTGCCACATTGAAAATGTATACATAAATGCTTTAAAAGATGTTTTTCCTTCAAACTGCTATTAATTTTGTACATCAAGGTATCATAACATCCACAAAATCAATCAAATTACAAAGCGATTTTAACACTAAAATATACATTATTTTCAAAAATCTGAATCATGTCTATTCCACGTATTTCGGCGGAAAATTATATAACAAGTAAACAATATCGACATTGACGAGGGCAAGTTACGCTTAAATAGTAAAAAAAGTTAACATATCTAGAAATATCAAAACTCGAACACATGTCATTTCATCACCATGGGGGCAGCCATTGTTAAATTAATAAAATGAAAAGAAACATGCTAAAAACTCACTCATCGCCTAATTGACATTCCAAACGGTTGACGATGACAAATGCATTGGATTGTAATCTTTCCGTTGATGTTTGCAAACTGCACGATCAGACCTCATAAACACTCAAAAGAATAACTATGTTAGAAGTATTTCACCAATGTTTACAATCGTTGTCGAATCACTGTACATATATTATTGCGCATAAAATAGTACGCTTAAAGACTGACAGAAAGATCGATAGTAACTCCATTCAATTCAACACGGTATACTATTCTATTGATAATATATAATAAAACATTGCTCTAACAATCTAAAAGTAAAAATAATTCTTTTAAACGGAGTTTTTAATAACGAAACTGAAAACAACGGAAGTTGGATGGATATTCTGTGAGATGCACTTCGGCTCCAGGAAAACAATACAAATAAACTAAAAAAGACGTGTGGGGGACAATTTTCAGCTGGAAAATATTTGAAATATGGTAAGTAATGATATCTCTACGTGGTCATTTCTGTTATTTGGTCCGATCTCTTGCTGATTAATGTTAATAGTCGTTTTACTAGTTGCCACCCAACTGTCAAAATAAGTACATGTGTTTTTTCAGGTATGTGTATTCACATACCCGGTTTTCTCACCACTGCACGTGGTTTCGACCGATTTGTTTTGCACATTTTTCTACGGATCACAGCGATGGCCACGCTTTCAAAAATCAATCTTTTTGCCATATATGTTCCTTTACAATTTTATATGTCGTATGCAATCTATTTCAATTCGAGATATTTTAAAATTTGCAATTTGGTTGAGAGGTAAATAACAAAATTGTTAAGCCTTTGAAATAAAATTGTGACTCTTTATTATCCACCATACCTGGATTTTTAAAAAGTAGTTACGTTTTAGTTATTTTTAGAACTTTGTTTAGGATATTTATCCCAAAAAGGCAGTTGAATAAAAACTCATTTGTTGTTTTATGACAATAATTTTCTGTGAAATGTTGCTAACTTGACCTTGTATATGTATACAGCTTTGTATTTATTCAACTTAAGGTAGTGCATATCCTTCCTAACTTTAGATTGAGATTTTGTAAATTAGTGTAAAAATGTATTGGTTTTAAACCATAATATGAATAAAGCACACAAATATTGAATGTCAAAAATGTGTTTATGTTATTCTATCCGTCTTTAGCTTTAAAATGATATATAGTTTGACCATATTGTACCACATTCAAAGAAGAAAAACCAAAGCGAAGTTTTAATGAATTGTATCCCCCCCCATGAACCTTAAGACCAGATTGCTTGTTAAAATAGTTTGTCTTTAGAACACATTAAAGTATTGTATCGTCTTTGATAAACAATTGTACGAATGTAATAATTTATACCACTGAAATACAGTTCTTAATAAAAAGCTGATCGAAGAGTATAACGACGAAGAAACGTGAAAAGCCAAGGTTGATGTTAACATAGCGTTAGTAGTCTAAGTAATCCTCATTGCATCTCTCATTGAGATCTCGAACGATCTTCTCTCACGTGCCGAAATCTCGCAAGTCATCTGGTATCACTATGACGATGTTGTTGATGTCAATGCTCTTTGGATCCCTCAGGATGTAGTGGTTCCCCTAATTGTACAAATAAACATAATTGCAGTGCTTTGTGAAAAAAGGGTTTAATGCATGTACAAAAAGTGTCATCCCATATTAGCCTGTGCAGTCCACACAGGCTAATCAGGGACGACACTTTCCGCCGAAACTGAATTTTCTCTAAGAAGAGTATTTTTTTATAATAAAAATATCATAAAAGCGGAAAGTATCGTCACTGATAAGCCTGTGTGGACTGCACAAGCTAATCTGGGAAGAAACTTTACGAACATGCATTAAACCCCCTTTTTACAGAGCACGACCCATATGTAACATTTAATATGTCTCATTTGTCTATATTTTAAGCGTATACTCAACCAAACCGTAAAGCGTTTAATATCTAGACTTCAGATTTCCTACTTGCCCGTACAAATCGATAGCAACAATAATCAAAAAAGTTGTTAAATCGGTCGTTCAACAACAACAAAACAAATGTGTCCATCGTAAATATTAACTGCGTACTATGGAGTGCTCCGAGAGCCCGCAGTTGGTCGCAAAGGTCCGCAAGGCTTCGCTGTTACAGTCGTCTGGAAACCGAAGAGGTGAGTCCGTCGACCACCAGGCTAAAAATACATCAACAACGCCGGGTTTTAGCCAGTATTAAAAATGCCGGGGTGGGGGAGGGGGATTGCTGGTGAGGATGAAAAGTGGCAGTATCACCTTAAAGATGAACATTTGTCGATATTAAACTGTTTACATAGTAATTATTTCATAGAGTTGTTTTCACTTATGTACACGAGCATAAATTACCTGCATGAACATTTTGTTGTATTGATACTCGTTTAATTTCTTGCAAGCCTAGAACTATTATCATATGACTCGCGTATGACATATGCCGCAAGTGAAGCTCCTGACAATACGAGTCGTGTTCTGAGAAAACTGGGCATAATGCATGTGCGTAAAGTGTCGTGTCAGATTATCCTGTGCAATCCGCACAGGCTAACAGGGACGACAGTTTCCGCTTTTATGACAATTTTTCTTTAAATGAAGTCTCTTCTTAGCATAATTCCAATTTAGGCGGAAAGTGTCGTCTCTTATTAGCCTGTGCGGACTACACATAGCCTGTGCGGACTGCACAGGATAATTTGGGACGACACTTTACGCACATGCATTATGCCCAGTTTTCTCAGAACGCGACTCATAGTGTCCGAATAGACAGGCTGGCCAGGAGCTTCGCTTGCCGTGGTCCGTTCATGAGACCACGGAGACTTGCTCGTTATACCGGACAGGTTTGCTCCTAACCAAACAACGCACACTGGTCATATATGACATAAACCCCATTTTCGCATGACGTTGCTTATATGACGCCCAGCAGTTGTCAAAGCGGATTTTAACATATGTCGCCCCACAATCGTTCTATCAATATTCGACTTATATAAACTTATATAACAAAAAAAGAAAATTGAGTCTTAAAAGTAGCACTAATAGAAGCTAGAGAATAATCAGTAACAACAGTAGTAGCAACAATAGCAGTAGCAGAAGCAGTAGCGGTTTTAGCACTAATTAAGTGAATGAATTGTAACACAAGTCTTACCTGTCACTACGGAGATCATAAGACCTATGACGAAGAGGAAAACCACAGCCTTGCTCATCTTTGTGGACTAACAGGCACGGACAGACAAGCAGTGGTTTAACTGAACATCAGTGTGATCAATTTATAAATCATTTCCTACATTTACAGCTAGTAACGGACATTCGCACTTAGGCTATTACAGGAGTATGCATGTTTTGCTTTTTCAAGTCCCACTATTTCAATTGACGCTAGAACGTGTCCTCGATCGTGTTTGATTAAAACCTACCTGCATTTATGTGTCCCCAAAATGTACAGTTTTGTGTGAAGCATTCATATCAAAATTATAATATTTTTTAATATTCATCCAAAGTTTGAAATGTTCCATTTTGTCATTTTGTTATTTGAAAAATCAACATTTTATTGCTGTTAGTGAAAACCGAATTAAAACAACGTAGGCCTTAAATAGTTAACAAACGTAAGTGCTGTACGGCCACATGTCTTTCGCAGGCGGCTAGATTTTTATTGAACAAGGATATAGGACTTGACCGGTTTGTCTTGATATACAAGTTCGGTGGTCTACACCGACACAACACTCGAAGTATTTAGTAGACAAGGGTCGGCGGATGTGTTTACTTCCTTTGCAAAACTAGAAATTAAATGTGCATATGCAATACCAAGAAACGTATTATTGTTCTATACTCTATAAAAAAATGTTTTTAACATTATAAATAAATTTAAATAGTAGGAACTATTCAATATTTACATAATTATATTATCAATAAGTATATGATATTTTAGAGGTGTTGAATTGTTTTGCAAAAGCACAGAGACGAGAAAGCAGATTGGTTAATGTTTGGTCCCCATATTCAAACTATCTTCATATAAGTTGCGAGCAGAAATCTCAAATTGATTTTAAATTGTATGCATCGTTACGTTTGGATGGTTAACTGTCACAGTGGACAACGCTAAATGAAAACTGTTTACATGGTAACGTTCTATTATATCAGAGAGCTCTTGATGCCAATGGAACACTCAATGGGATAGTCGTCGAAGCAGGATGCGATCTTATGGGTTAAAATTGTATTGGACATGGGTAACACTATTTGAATGCCATATGTTCATTATTTAATTTAAATCTCGATAAATATCACATACATGTTTTTTCTTTTTATAACTTTATAGTAGACATTATACAAAAGGAGGAATCATTTTTTGAATCCAGAAACTCTTATCAGGAGATAGTTGTCTTGATTTTGTGAGTCGCGTTCTGAGAAAACTGGGCTTAATGCATGTGCGTTAAGTTTCGTCCTAGATTAGCCTGTGCAGTCCGCACAGGCTAACAAGGGACGACACTTTCCGCTTAAACTTGATTTTCGGCAAGGAGGGACTTCCTTGAAACTAAAAATACCATAAAAGCGGAAAGTGTCGTCCCTGATTAGCCTGTGCGGACTGCACAGGCTAATCTGGGATGACACTTTACGCACATGCATTAAGCCCAGTTTTCTCAGAACACGACTCTTATTAACAACTTTCATAACATAACACGCAGCATAAAAATATACTTATTTAACAGGGCTCGCCGTATTAGAACGGTCAATGCAAAGCATCGGGAATTAAAACCGGTTTGAAAATTAGCCGATCCGAATCAATTTCCTCCTGATTTTGAATAACACACAAACAGCACACTGACAACAACTGACAAATTATGTTTGATGAACAAAGACCATTAGACCTTATGTTTGATAAACAGAGACCATTATACCCTATGTTTGATAAACAGAGACCATTATACCCTATGTTTGATGAACATAGACCATTAGACCTTCTGTTTGATGAACAGAGACCATTAGACCTTATGTTTGATGAACAGAGACCATTAGACCTTATGTTTGATAAACAGAGACCATTAGACCTTATGCTTGATAAACAGAGACCATTAGACTCTATGTTTGATGAAAAAATAACATTAGACCTTATGTTTGATGAACAGAGACCATTAGACCTTATGTTTAATAAACAGAGACCATTAGACTCTATGTTTGATAAACAGAGACCATTAGACCTTATGTTTGATGTACAGAGACCATTAGACCTTATGTGTTTCTCCTTCTCCGGTACACGAAGCAGTCAACGCTATATCTTTTACCCCATACCCCGAGGTCTGAATAATGAATATCATATTTCGTTTTGGGGCGACTATTTACTTGCCTGAATCCAATTTTTCACGCTATTGTTGTTCATGTTTGTAATTCCGTTGATATACGATGTCAAGGTAAGAAAGAAGTCAATCCTATTTATATAAGCCAGATTGTTTCGTTAGCCCCAGCTTGTATGTAACATTCTCTGCTATCCTGGTAGAACGAGTACCTGATATCTACGGAGATCTTTTAAAGGCTGCCTAGCTCACAAGGGATACTATTGAAAAGACGTTGAAAAACATACATGCATAAAATACAGCAGATAATTATGTGACCGCGTCTCTTAAACATAGGTTTATTGAATCTTCATATCTTAAAAACGCAGACAATAAGTATTTATTGATGTATCAATAGTATCTAGGATGTGCGTCTTAACCTAAGAGGTTTCTTTACCCCGCGCATATCTGCCATTTAATGTTTAAAATCACGTTTTTTGAGTACATAAAAAGGCACTCCATTGAATGTCTTTACAAGCCATTATAAACCATACGGACGAAATACAAAAAGAGATAAATCTATCTGGATATCAATCTGAATACTTTTGCAACCGAATGCTTGTGGAAAGCATTCTTCTTTTTCTTAAGTGGCTGTATGTTATATTGTGTCGTGTTGTCAGTTATCTTCATAAAAAACATAGAACATTTCAAACTGTTCAATCTGTTCACGTAAACAATGCTTCATGGTTGTTTAATAAAAATCAACTGATAAATATATAACAGTATTTTGACGACAGCATTTTCAAGTATCATCCGCAATATAAATATTATAGTTATTTTTAGGAATTCGCAACTAAAATTCGATTTTGTTTTCGATGCGTCAATCTTTGAACATGTCCCTTTAAGAAGTCGTTTGCACTAGGAAATATGTGGATGAGTAGTGATATTCGATATGTATTGAAGGAACTATTTTTCTTAGTCTGCAGGCTACAGATCAGTAACTCGGTATATCAAATGACCCACAAGCGGAAAACTGATGTGCTGTTTCCTGATAATGCAACTCCCGCTAATGGGTCATAATATAATTCTTTACGTGATCAATATCATTAGAGATATTAACCGATTCGGGTGTAGCATTGTAGACCCTGTATTCTATGAAAATGAAAAGTAACACAAAAAGGTCCAACCAAAAATACAATCAAACAATTACAACAACCCATCTATTCAACATTGTACTCATTGATCGTGGTCAATATTTCATTTGGTTGTATTCTTGCGCGTTTTGCATTTGTTTAGTGAGACCGTTACAGTGAACTCACTCAGGTACTCTTCAACAGATTAAACTCGCTTCAATATCGGTACCTAAATATTGTCAAACATTAAGGTCAGTGCCACGTTAATATTGGCGAACTATACTTTATCATTCATATTCACATAGTCACAGAAGGTGTTAATAGTCATAACGCGGGATGGCTTGTATTTGCATTTTTTGCATGAAACACACGTAAAATATAGCAGTCACGGTATGTATGTCAGTGCATCTTACACGATGACTGCTAAACGTAATACAATTCGTTAAACAAACGTATGATATAACACTCGGGGTAGGTGTTCCAGTGCAAAATACGTAGTGACCGCTAACTGCATTATGATACTCTACACAAACGCAAAATATAATCGTCTTTATGTACGGGGGCTATGACGTTCATCTTTGGAGCGGGATAACGAATGTAGGCGCGGTTTGACACTGGCGGCTACCTTCCGAAACAGCTAGATATATATCGAGACGCGTTCTGGGAAAACGGGGATTAATGTATGTGTGTGAAGCGTCCTTCAATATTATCATGTGCAGTCCGCACACATGCTAATCAGATACGATACATATCGCGTTAATGGTATTTTTCGCTGTAAAAAAGTATCTTCATATTAAGAATCCAGTTTAGGCGGAAAGTGGCTGATTAGCATGTGTGGTTTGCAAACTCTAAGCTGAAACGACGTTTTCAACACATGAATTATGCCTAGTTTTCGCAGAGCGCGGCTCACACCATTACCGCTATGATATGCGCCCAATATTAAGAATACCAATAAGGATTAAATATGTTCGTCAGAAAACGTTTATCATAAACTTGATTAACCTTTATCGCGAATATTAACATCAAATAATCAAGCGCTGTTCTTGAATGAGTCGCGTTATGAGAAAACTGGGCATAATGCTTGTGCTTAAAGTGTAGTCCCTGATTAGCCTGTAACGGCACTTTACGCACATGCATTATGCCCAGTTTTATCAAATTAATAAACAATTATTTGCATTTTTTGAAAAAGTACAAAACAATTAATTAAACATCTAGTTCAACAGCGTAGAAAACGTATTTCTATTTCCGCAAGATTGAAATTATACCGCTGGTTCAATATTGAATAATTTTCTACCTTTTTAAAGCTTATTACTTCCTTTAAATCTGTAATTGTTACCATAGACCGTAAAGGATGACCTTGACCTTGACCTTAACCACAATGTGTTTGTCAGAAACACAATGCCGCCTGTGTGTGTTTCAGAGTTTATTTACAGGTCCTACTGGCCTCTTCACGAGGTTACGGTAGCCCGACCTGCCCCTGTGACCTCTCAGGGGAAAAAGATTAATTTTAGAGCCAAAGTAGGTCAAATATACCCCGGCTTCCCGGGTATTCGCCAAATACTTTAATTTTTAAAAGAGTTCCGTGCACGTTGGCCAATGAGACCTTAATGTGCTATCTACCTAAAGGTGGTGATGAGGTGCGAATCCCGCCGAGTGTCCCGCACATTACTAATGTACAAGACACTCAACGCGACCCACATCCCAACACCACCCGGTACGTAAGACCCGGAACACACACACGTATCGCTCTCACACCCCCACTCATTACGGGTGGCGCGTATGAGAGCGCCACGCCCGTGTGTTCCGGGTTCCTTGGTGGTGATCTGTGTATGGTTGTGTATAGTGTGTGGTATGTGATTGTTGTGCATTTGTCTGGAGCGGAAGAGGAGGTGTCTGTCGGTTATTTACGGCCGTCGGTCAGTCGTGAAGGGTTGTATATTGTTGCAGTTTCCAGATCGCAGAACCCGCCGCCCCCGCACAAGCGCACCCACGCCGAGCGAGCCCGAGCCCCCCCCCCCCCCCGCTCCCGCATACGGCCCCGGCCTGAGCACCCAACCGCTGGAGACCCCCGAGACAAGCACCCTCATCCACCCACTCGCTGCGCGCGACAACAAATCAGTCAAGAACCAACCATGGAGCCCCCCAAAGCCCTACCCAGAGTCACCATCGTTCTTTCCCACCCGCCTGCCAAACATCCAGACCATGTATCAAGCTGGGATGTATTAATTTTGTAGTTATGTTGTATTTGCTATTATAATTGGATAGGTAAAGTAAATAAATGATCTAAAAACGCCGTTGATATATCATATGATTTATTTATGTTTGATATTAATTTGTAAAACTCATAGTATTATAGATTATGTCCTGTATTCTAGCTTTCATTTACCCAAGTGTGGTTGTTGTGCTCTCCGCCCCATGAGAGGTGTTAGTGGGGGTTCGAGCAGGATACAGTAAACGACCCGATTCCAGAGGCGCCCCTGGTTCTTTTAAGTGCCCGGTGTATAGCACCGATACACTGCATCCCCGTTTAACGTCCCTCGCGGAGGACATATTAGAACATAGTGTTAGTATTGGTACTTATATACATGTGTAGTTCTGCTGTCTTGTGTCATAACTTGCGGTAACGTGGGCTCTCTCTGTTGCTATTTGGTATATAGTTTGGATGTTATTGCGAAGGGCAGGCTAGTTTTTGAAAGATCATGTATTTGATGATAGAAGAAGGGGACTATGTTTGTTTGATTGGGCCGAGATGACTAGTTCGTTGGGGGGCAGACAATCTCTTTGTAAATTCTTTCTTATTGATGTGTTAAGTGTCTTGTGAGACTGTGGTGTTGTAAGGGCCAGACTAGTTTTGATAGGTCATTTATTTGATGAAAGAAGAGAGGGGCTGAGTTTGAGTAAATTTGGTATTAGTGAGAGCGCACACGTTAGTGTTCCTGGTTATAAAAGCAAAGACAGCATTCCTATGTGTTTGTGTAATATGCCAGGTTAGTATCGTGGTCTGGTCTAGGGTATGTCGAGCTAAGGGTTCGATCCGGCTACATAGGAACATATAATGGTTAGTGTACAAATGAACTGCAAACAGTTATTCTTTTCAGTATCTTTCAAGAGGGACGGCATGTAGCGTCTCTCGCTGAGGACATATTAGTATATAGTGTTAGTATTGGTACATATACAGATCTGCTGCCTTGTGTCATATTTTATAGTAGCTTGGGCACTCTCTGTTGCTATTTTGGGAAATGGTTGTATGTTGTTGTGAGGGTCAGACTAGATTTTTGACAGATCATGTACTAGATGATAGAAGAGAGGGACTGAGTGTGTGTAAATGGACCAAGATGACTATTTTGTTTTGTGGGCTTAGACAATTTCGAGATTTTCTTTCTTTTTTCTGAGGTGATTGCCTGTGCCATTGTGGTGTTGTGTGGGCCAGACTTTGTTTTTGATAGATCATTTATTTGATGATAGAATAGATGGACTGTGGTTATGGTAGTTTGGTATTAGGAGAGTGAGCGCTTTACTGGTTCTGGTTATGTATGATATCAGAGGCAGCATTTCTATATGTTATTGTGGCTATTACAATGGTTAGTAAATAAATGGACTGCAATAAGTTATTCTATCTATACACTGAGAAACAAATATACTAATTATCATCACTTTTCTTTTTTTGGTAATCTTGGGTGGGTCGTGTCGACAGAGCCACAGTGCGAGGGGGGGGGGGGGGGGGCGCCTCACCACCCCAGCCGACACGCTCCATCCAACATTTTTTAATATAATGCATATATAAAAAATACATGGTTGTGATATCTACATCTAAAGGGGTTGTACTGAAGGTTTCTCTATTGAGTTACCTGAGTGCGCACTTAATGCGGCTTCCGTCTCTGTGCGGAAGTGTAGTGTCTGCGTGCTTACCCCACTACCGTCGTCGTCGGCTGCTGCGTGCTGGGTGCAGCGGAAAAATTTTAAAATAACGAGGACCAGCACAGGGGGGGGGAGGGTCTCGCGGAACCCGGATACTGTTAGCCCGATTTTTGGTTTACAAAGGGGGGATTTTAGATTTGTCCATATCGTTACATAGTGGTTACAGATGTTCGTTTTTATTTTTATCAAGCGTACCTATCCGTCATTGATTCTGATAGCGTGCCCTTAGGGTTAAATTGCGTTTATGTTGTACGGTCGCGGTTGTTAACGAGACAGGCGGTCGCTACATTTCATGATTTGGTTGACAGTTATATTCGGTACCGTAATCCCTTCCGTCGTTTTATTAAGAGAGTGTTGTTATTGTTTTACTGGGTTATAATGCGTAGCTTGTCAGCCCTTGCCCATCCGTGGCGTCGTCACAGGGCACAGACCAGGGGGCCCCACTGACACACAGGTGTGACCCGTTGGCTATGCCCTGCGACGGAGTAACTATAGGTCGGTTGTCATATCCGCGTTATGCTCAGGCCGTGATAATACCGTAGGTTCACTCTGTGCGGGCCTAGGCGAGCGGCCCCATTGACACACAGAAGTGACCAGTCATCCGTGCCCGCCCAGAGGGCCCCTTTATGGCTATAGTCCACGGACGGGGTCCGGCAGACAGGGTAAATGTTATGTAGTTACCTAAATGTGTTTTTAGTCCGGCACCGGGACGCGCTTTATTCGCACTTTTGAAAGTTACGCGACTTGTTTATACGCATATTTTTGCTATTTCGGATAAGCCTAAGGAAGATAATTTATGCAAGAAGATTCTGGTTTGGTTAATATGCCCTACTGTATCGCTTTATTTTATAGATTAAGTGCAGGTATGAATCTAGTTTTATCCTTAATTCTAACAGAATAGATTTTGTGACGCTAAATGGTTGAAGTTTCGAGCGTCTGTGGGGTATTTCCATATATGTTTTATATTGCAAGGGAGGTAATTCTAAGCCGTTAATGCTCCAAAATGAGTCTTTTTTTTTCCCTTTTATTTGTGTCTGTTTTCAAGTGGTGGGTTGAAAAATAAATTACTATTAGTATTAAGTACAAATGGCTATCGGTACAGAAATAAGGTGTTCATATAATTGTTCGTTTAATGCGAATTGCCTTATATCTTGTTTTTGCAAGGGAGATAATTGAATTACGCAAAAAATAGTAAAAATTGTCCTTTTCGTACATATTTATGTTTGTTTTGCAATATATATGGGAATAAAACCTTAAGTTACTATTAGTATGGGGACGAAGAGATATTGTTACGGATATTTGATGTCTGTATAAAACCTTGGGATAAATCGATAGATATATATACTATTGTAATATTTTCTCTCTTGCGGCGTCTCCCGCATCACTGCGGCGTCCCACTCGGGACTCCCGCTTTCAGCAGTCACAAGGGTCTACGGTTTAATATTTAGGTTGTTAGGGAAGCAATTTATCTAGTGTATTTAACCTGTAATATTTATATTTTATTTTAATAAGGCATACGGAGTGGAAGCTCGCTTAGCGGAGTATTTTAACTGTTTGTCTAATGTGCGATGTAATTAGTGTATTTATATTTTATTGAGATATCCCGTATCTCGCAAAAATTTAAAAACATGTCTTATAACGGATCCGATCTTGTTCGGCGGCATTAACAGTAGACGGCGATCAATTTAAACAGAGATATTGTTATATGCTGCTATTATACCTGCACTTAGTTCTAGTCTTTGGGCCGCGTGTTGAGGGCATATGAAGAATAAATGTTCGAAGGTGTCTGGGACACTGCATTTGGGGCACAGAACAGTTTCGTAGCTATCACCGTGTAACCTAGTCACCCCTAAGCGCATACGCGTATATGCCCTATCTTCTTGCTTAATGGGGCTATAGATATGGATCTTATGGCTGGGGTTAGTGATAAGTGGTAAATCATGCTCAGTGCAGTATTTTGACCATTTGTAGTCCTGTTCATTGTACGCTTTTTGGTTTATAATGGCTATAATTTCTCGTGCGCTGGGTTTTAGTTCAGAGAGTAGGCCGTCTGTGGATCCTAACTTGGCAAGTTTATCTGCGTATTCATTGCCCGGGATGCCTACATGACTAGGTATCCATATAAGTTTAAGAGACATGTTTTTATTAGTCAGTTTTGTGATACCTTTTAGAGCTGCGTATATCAAATCTGGTCGCGTTTTCGAGGATCCTGCGTGTAGTGCTTGCAATGCGCCAAGAGAGTCGGTTAAAATCGCGTAGTTTGTCTGTTCGTGCGTGTTAAGCGTGTTAAGCCACCTTACTGCGTCATTAATTATTGCTAGCTCGCAGGCAAATATGGAAAGTTCTTTTTAAGTTTTAATCTGTTGTGGTGGATAATGGCATTTTGAGGGTTGTATACTACGTACGCAGCGCCGGCTAATTTTAAATCCTCGTTTTTACTACCGTCTGTGAAAATCTGTGTATACCCGCCGTATGTATTATTTATGTAATTTAAGGCTATGGTTTCGCTATTGGAGTCGATTTCGGATTTTTTAATCAGTGTTGATAGATGAAAGTCGATGTCAGGTTTTACTATTTCACTAAGGCTGTAGTAGGTAGGTGGTTGGAGTTCAATTTCGTTAATTTTATAGTATAAATTAAGCGCTCGGACATTTTGCGCGTACGGGTCTCCAATGCGACTTTTAGGTTTTCGGTAGGCCGGGTCTTCGGTGACCTTTGAGTTGATCGGTAGGTTGTTTTCCATAGGATTAGTGCGCGCGTAATACTTCATTTGATTTATTTGCCTTTGATGGTCCAGGTCAAGCATTCCACACTCGAGATGGATAAGAACGGTGCTTGTGGTTATACGTGTACCCGTGATTATTTTGAGTGCCGTGTTTTGGATAACTTGTAGCTTTTTAAGTATTTCATAGTAAAAACACTCTTTTATTAATATTTCGCCCAAACGGGCTTTATCAAAGTTTACAAATACGAATTCACTACATAGTTATAACTGTCGTATACACCAATAAAGTAAATGTTTTACAACGTCAAATATGACAGGAAATGACGTCATGACGTCGTACTTTACCATGCGATATACAATTGCGCCAAAATACATAATATACATGACATTTCGTTGTATGGTTCTTATACTTGATCAGAATTGATCAGAATTGAATTTGATAATAAAAAGTATTACAAAAACATCATATTGTTATATCAATAATAATAACTATATTAATGATAACAATAATTACTATAATAATAATATAGATATTTACTGTACCAACCTAAAAATAATATTCACAAAATCAAAATTCCTATTTTGTAGTCAGCACTATTACTATAATATCTCAACCCTAATTCTTATTGACTATATTTATCAACATTTAAACAAATTGAAATGATTAATAATTAATTATTTATAATAATTTTAATTCCAATCTTTTAAATGAAGTTAAATTCTAATGTATTGTGTTCATACATATGCACACATATATACGCATTCCTTCACACATGTACATATTCACTAATATACCTGCACATATAATTACAGGTACACAAATAAACACCTACATGTGTACATACATACACATATACATATATATATACACACCCACACATATACTCATATATACACACATACATATCCACCCTCTCACATACTTACGCTCACATGCACTATTGTTGGAGAATTATGCATTTTGAAAATAGTTATCGTTACTTAAACTGTCTACACGAATCTCGTATTGGCCTACACTATCGCCTATAATTCTGCCATACTAAATCGGAAGCTGTTTTTGTGTTAAGTCCATTTGGAACTTCTGTCTTTAACAATTGAATCCAGTTAAGTTCTTTTATCTTGCGGTAGTAATCCGAATTGTCTCTAATATTTTGTAAAACACATACTCCTATGTCTTCTACACTATGTTGTCCGGAGTTAAAATGCTCAGCAACAGGTTTGCTTCTGTGGTGCCTTGTATCTGCCTCATGCTCCTTTAATCGTTCTTTTAGTGAGCGTGATGTTTCCCCCACATAAACTATTTTGCCACACTGTATACAGTTTATTCCATAGATGACGTTACATGCTTCACAGGTCTGCCTTTTGCTAATTGTCATTCCACTCACCCCTCCACGGTTGTGCAACCCCCTTGTTAGCATGTCACACACTACACACTTTTTGGTGCATCTTTCTACTGGATTGACCTCCCTTGTCATAGTACGATTGGTTTTTTCATGCACTAATATATCTGCTATGTTCTTGTCTCGTCTGTATGCAACAATAGGCATTTCATTAAAAACTTCCTTCATTCTATTCGACTCGTGCAGTAGAGGTAGGTGCTTTTTCACAATATCGTGTATGCGTGGTAGTTTTTTCGAGTACGTAAGTACAAGTGGAACTCTTTTCATGTTTTTCTTCTTGTCTTCACTTGGTTTTAAAAGAGTATCCCTATCCAGCTTGTCTGCTCGATCAAATTGCCTGTCAATGATCTTTCCGCTATAGCCACGTTTACGAAGATAGTGTTTTAATTTTTTCTTATGGACCTGATAATCTATCTTTAGAACAGATTCTTTTTAGTCTAATGGCTTGACTATATGGAATGGCTTCTTTTGTTTTTCTTGGATGGCTTGATTTGTAGTTTAAATACATGTGCTTGTCTGAGGGTTTTGTGTATAAAGATGTTATTACTTTCCTATCTTCTATCTTCTTTTTAAGTAGTTTATCGCTTTTAAGTAGTTTATCGCTGGCTGAGTTATATGCTATGCTTCCGTAATTTATCTTTGCCCAGATAGTGGCTTTGTAAATACTCATCAGTGCTTTCTTGTCTGTGCCCCAGTTATTTTTTTGGATGCATTTGAGAAAATTAAGATCTTTCTGGCAGCGCACTGTTAATTTGAGGATGTGTTCTTCCCATGTTAGGTATTTATCAAATGTCATTCCTAGGAAAGTAATTTTGTCGAGGTACGAGAGCGTAGCGCCACATAGTGTTAATAGCGGAAGTTCTGTGATTTTTTTAGAAGTTGTTTTGGATGCGCGGTTAGAAAAAACAATTGCTTGAGTTTTAGAGGGATTAATTTGAAAGCCGTATGATGCACTCCAAGTTTCTGTAGCAGTCAGGGCGTTTTGAATTTTATAAATTGCTAGTTTAGGCGACCATGAGGTAGTCCATATGGCACTGTCATCTACAAAGAGGGAAAGATCAATTAGGCCTGTTTTATTTTGTGCATTAAGCTTATGAATCGTGCGTTCTAGCGAGTTCATTGTAACGGAGAATAATATGGGGGAGAGAACACTTCCCTGGGGGCAGCCGTTTGTTGTCTCGACCGTTTCGGAAGTCGCGTCATGTAGTCTTACTTTTATTTTCCGCGTTGTTAGGAAGGCTGCGAGCCATTTGAGCATGGTGCCCTCTATACCTAGTGTATGTAGCATAAGAATCGCATGCTCATTCCATAATTTATCGTACGCGGCAGTGAGATCTAAGAAAACGGCTGCTACCGATTGGCCTAGATTTTGAGCTCTTCTGATGTCGGCTTCGTGGCGCACTATATGGTCTTCGCACGAGTGGTGAGCTCTACACCCTGATTGATTTTTCGAAATTAGGTTGTGTTTTTCAAGATAAGCTCATAATCGGGGTTAAATCATTTTTTGCATTATTTTTGTGAATGTTGATGTTAACGAGATCGGCCGGTATGAGGCTGGAGATTCTTTGGGTTTATTAGGTTTGAGGATCGGTATAATTGTTGCCTCATGCCATTCATCAGGGAGGGTGCCTTCGCCCCACGATTTATTGTATAAGGCGAGGAGCTCTTGTTTTGCAGAGAGAGGGAGTTGTTTCAGTATTTTGTAATGTATATTATCATCACCTGGCGCGCCATTTTTACAAGTCAGTAAGACTGTTTCTAGTTCGAATAAGCTAAAAGGCGAAATGTATTTGTGAGTTTTGGTCTGTGTATGAAATTCGAGCCATTCTGGAAATTTATTTTTAGTTTTAAGTTTTCGCGCAATGAAGGCTCGAGAGTAGCCTTCGTCGCTGCTTACCGTTTGGTAGCGGCGTACTAAGGCCGTAGCTTTATCGGCGTTTGTTACAAGTATTTCATTATTGATGCGGAATATCGGAGTTATAGGAGGCGGTCTGCCTTGCATACGGTGTACTTGAGACCAAAGTTCTTTGCTAGTGGTTTTATACGAAAGATTGTTACAGAACTCGTTCCAGCTATCTAGTTTTGCTTTTTTAATTACTTGTTTTACCGTAGCGCGGGCGTCTTTAAGTTTTTCATATTTGGGACCCGTTCTGATTCTGATGCATTTTTTCCTGCATTTTTCGCGGTATTTAATAGCGGTTTCACATTCCTCGTTCCACCAAGGTACAGAGCGTTTAATTTTTTTAGGTTTTTTGTTGGCTATGGGAATAGAATTGTCTAGCGCTGTCGTGAGTTTATTTAGATAGGAATGGAAGTGAGTGTTAGAGTCAGTATTATCTTCGTTGGGCAGAAATTCGTTATTGCATTGAACTTTAAATTTATTCCATTGATCAGGTGTAGCCTTATGGATTTTCCACTTATGTTGTATTGACGGAAGGGTGTGTTCAATTTTCAGTTTTAAATTCACCACGATAGGGAGATGGTCGCTACCAAATGAATTGTCGAGTACATTGAAGTCGCTTATCGCTTGTAATTTAGCTGATATAAGGGCGAGATCGATCGCGCTGTCAGAATGGCCGGCGCGGTCGGCCAGTCTCGTGACCTGTCCGTCGTTTAAGAAATTGAGGCTTGTGTTATTTAGTAATTTTAATAGATTTTCCGCATGATCATCACATCGTGGATCGCCCTCGGGGTTCCAGCAAGGGTGTTTGAGGTTAAAATCGCCAATGATAATATTGTTTTGTCTATGGTCTAAAGAGTGAAAAAAATGTTGAGTAGTTTTTGAGAGCATTTTCTACAGTTTGAGCGTATACACATTGGATACGAAAGAACAGGTTTTTATCGAGGTAGAGTGTGATAGCACACGACTCAATCGGGCAATCTTGGTTAATCTTGATTTCAGTAAATGGGATTCCCAATTTTACATATATAGCTTCCCCCGTGGCCGTTGCCTTTTTTCCTTCTATTGATCTCACGGGTTCTTGGTATCCTTTTAATTGAACTTGTTTATTTTTGCTTCTAAAGTTTGTTTCTTGGATGCATACAACATGTATCTCATTATTATTTACATAATTTTGGAGCTCATACAATTTGTTATTGGTATCATGACAGCCAACCCCTCGGGCGTTCCACGACATTACGGTAAGATTTGAAGTAATATTTGGTGCTGTCGTAGCCATTGAGGGGCTTGTATTGGGAGATTGTACAAGCTTAAGGGGTTGTTCTATTAATATAAACCGTACGCGTGGCGGAAGTATATCGGGAACGGCGGCGCGAGCGCTTGCCTTCTGTGATGGCTATGTCGCATGATGATAGGATTCGGGCGGTACCGGTTCAGATTAAGTTTTTTCCTATGGATGTGTAGAGGCGAGCTCTCATGGTTTTTAGGTTGCCAGAAGTGACGTTGGAGTTGTGTGGGTCGTGGTGTTTGTTGTTTTTGTTGTTTGGGGGTGACCGGGTTGTTTGCGTTAATGGTTTGGTTGTGGGTTTTTGCTTGCTGTGATTGTTGTTGTTGTGTGGGAGGAGGGTTCATGACCTGTTTTGGTTTTGTGGGTTGAACGGGCGTTGGTGATGGTTGCACGGGCGGTGTTGATTTGATGTTGATCTGCTCAGCCTCTCTTTCAGGGAATTTATTTTTGAGAATAGTTAGTATTTCTGCTTCAGATTTACCTACCAGTTGTTTAGCAATCACAATGCCGCCTACTGCGCCGCTTTGATTAATTTAATAAAAATATATACGTGGGCAGGTCAGATAACTATGTCCATTTAAAGCTTATTACTTCCCTTGACTTTGTTTTTTCGACCTATTACCTTGAAGGATGATGTTCACCTTGAAATTTTACCACTCAAAATGTGCAGCTCCATGAGATACACATGAATGCAAAATATCAAGGTGCTATCTTCAATATTTAAAAAGCTATGGCCAATGTTAAGGTTTTAGAACGACGCCTACGGCGGACGGCCGACGACGAGCTGGCTATGGCAATAGCTCGGAGTTTCTCCGAAAACAGCCTCTTTAAAAAACTAACAAAAAGAAAACTTACATAAGGATACACACGCTTAGAACAAAACGAGATTAACGGTATAACTAGATTAACGAAAATCAACCAGCACGTTTATCATGTATGAAAATATTTCAGCATAAAAACATCAATACTAAAACATTTATCTTTGTATCTTTAGATTCAATACAAACTATGTGTTTTGATGAAAACAGATTATCCGTGTTCAATAAAAGTTTTCATTCACTTGTCCAGTAAAAAACACGAGCAATTATACATTCACATGAGAAGTAGTTTAATCAATTCGCATAAAACAACTGTACTTTATTTCTTATTTGTGAATGCAACAATAGCGTTATTGAAGACATTTTAAAAATAGGAATGAACACAGATATGCACCATTTTTATCGATAAGTGCAAACATGTGTTCAATACTTTTGATCAATATTACAAATCACAACAATGTTTCAACTCAACCAGAAAAACAAGAATATTATCAATACATTTACAGCAATTACAACAATACCAGTGGACTTTCAGTAACTGCCAGTAACACATATATTCATTCAGTGCAAATGCGTTAACAATACCAACCATAAACCAAGTGAACATTTAGATAAGAAGATGCGATACAAATGACACAAACGCACTTTATTTCCTAACATGCTTACGCAAATAAACACAAGTCACATTTCTACATATGTCGACAAAATGAGTTACTACAAATGTTCTAAAAAGAAATATATGCATAACTTGAAATTATACCGCTGGTTTCCAAGCGCGATACGTACATATTTTGTTAAGATATATACAATATAGTAAAATTAAATTACATAACTTTATTTTGCAAACTACTGTTATCTATGCGATTGACATTTTTTAATAAAGTGTATCAAAATTTATTGTTTCGGTAAAGTTTAAGGCGTACTGTAAACAAATTTTATATAAAATTGTGCACATTTTTAAAAAGTGAAACGAACGTCTGCAAGTCAAACATCAATTACTGAACAAATCACTATTACGATAAGTTGTATAATTTTCACGTTCTTGGCAACAATGATCGGTGATTCGTTAAATATAATATGTACTCAAAAGTTATAAATACGTGTTGTCCGCGCCTCGTTACTGGTCTATTGATCATCGTTAACGTGTTACAACATAATTCTAAAAAAAATAGCCTTTGCGTTGATAACTTGACTCCCTTCCATTATCATCCTCACGCAAACATCTGTCATAACCTCGTTTTCTCGTCTTATTAATGCCTGCGCAATCGCATCGGTATAGTCAACCTCATCCATGCAGATTACCGATCTGTTCATGCGCATGAGCGTTAGCATTTCCAGCTCAATTCTCCTCCCGCTGTACCATCGTAATGGTTCAGGGTGAGCTATGATGCATTGTCGTATCTTTGGAAGTCTGAGTATCACCCTAGGACCTTCATTGAGCATATCTGTAATCGTTGATATCCATGTGCGTTGCTGTTCCTCATCCAGTCCAGAGGTTGCCATCAAATTCCTTTCTGGAATCATATAGTATGGTAGCTCTAAGGAGATCAATGCAACTCTAAGCGCATCCAATGCTTCATGCAACCACTGCAGAATACTTTTTTTATGAAACGAGGCTTGAGGATTATTTTCCGCCATCCATAGAACGATGTTTTTCAACGTGTACGATGAAACTTCTTTCTTACGTGGATGTAATACATCGTTCTTTATCATTTTCAATAAAACATACAATTTAGTTTGAGTGTCATTAAGATTGCTAATAAGTTCCGTCTCACCGGCGTTAAAACACACTCTCCATTCAACATGTTGATATTCACTACCTTTAAATCCAACAGGCGTAAGAACTGCCCCAAGTGATACGACCCTATGAACGGCTTCCAGTGGCGGCCAGTGGCGAGGTCTTGCGGCCCATTTTGACAGGATGCTGGGACAGTAGTAAGGTAATGCAAGGACTTTGTTAAGGTGCAAGTTTCCCAGCCATGTACTAGGAATTGACGGTCCCGCACGCTCATGCCGCACCATGCCCTCAATCAAGTCATTCGACCAGTTATTAACATACAAGTCACTGCTCAAAAGTTCGCGACCATATCCGTCATCACAAAACGCGTCATTTACTTGCCTGAGAATTGTTGTACCGCGTCTCTCCAGTTGCAGTCTACAGTGACCATGGTAACTCCTGCGGCTGAGTGATCTCAACACGGTTATCTCCCCAGAAAAGGCACTTGAATTTACATCATCTTCTAAACAGATCACTCTAGTAAGTACACGCATTATATCAATATCACTTTCTGTGTAGCTGCTCAGCCCCTCAGCTTTGCTACCCGTAATAATTATCGTTTCCATTCCACTAAACCTTGCAGTAACCAGCTTGCCATACTCCCGATATGCGTCTCTCCGAGACTGTATGATCTCCGGTCCGTAACCGAGCCAGCTCAGTATAGTACATGTCTCAACGGAGGCATTTTCCCACTGAATCTAAAAAACGTTTCAATTAGAAACACGCTACATGTCATTATTTTACGGCCATACCATTCGATGTATTATCAATTTAAAAGTATTATCTTGTGAAAATATATTAAAATTTCGTGTGACTGTATGTTCTCAGTGAATAATCCAATTGTCGGTAAAAGTATTGCCAACCATGAATTAATTAATAAATTGAATTAAGAGCATTAAAATAAAGACACTGAAAATATAAACGGTTATCAACGGCGAGTTGATATATATTTATGACATCAATTCATTAACATATAAAACATATAATGTAAATCTCTATTATCTTAAATTGCAAATGCGGAACGAATAATTTTATAACAATTGATATTAAACTAAATTGCTATGGTTTAAGCTGCATAATTTAACGAAATCATATAAACTTTAATTGTTATGTTTGCAAATACAATATCTTGATGTTTAAATAGTTATTTAATAATTTGAAAGAAAACTGTGAAAAACGTTTGCTAAAAAGTAGTGTCGTACTTTGGCACGTGCAGACACTGATAAGTGGATTTAAGAAGATTCATGAGAACGGATGTATTCATTTTTAATGTTTCGAATTTTTTACAGAAGTTAAGTATTTAATGTGGGACCACTTATTGATATACAGTATAAATTTACCGTTGTTCTTTTTTCGAAAGATGTTAACGTTTATCTGCTTTAGTTATGCAAACATTAACCATCTAGATTGAAATGTCATTAAGAAATACAATAGGGGTAGGGGAAACGCAGACATCTAAACGGGAAAACTATGCGTAAGTTGTCAGTGTGTAGTGGACACAAACTGCACTCGACTTATCATCTTACCAGGTCTTGTTTGCTAGACACACTGCCCTGTCTTCGGAATCTTTCCGGTTCATCAGGTCTTGTGCCACTTTCAGCCATCCATACAGTGCTGAAGTGAGATATTCGATAAATATAGGATCTTGCATGAGTGGTCGTTTTGTATTGAATTTATTAAGGTAATATGTATTTAGCTTGTTATTATTAAAATTAAATGTTTTTTTATAATCTTTTTTGGTGCTAAACTGCTTGCAATCATAGGGCTCCAGACCGAAGTGATGTTGTGATGGTAAGTACGGTCTCCTTATATTATAAAAAAAACGTTCTAAGTAATGCATCCATCCGGCTATAATAGTAATGCGTCGCGCTCTGTGAAAACCGATTGTTATACATGGGAGTAAAGCGTCGCACCATAAGTCCGCACAGTCTGTTCAGCGACGACACTTTCCGCTTGTATAGTAATTTTAGTTTTAAGTAAGTATCTTACATGTTTTAGCGACAATCATGTTTAGGTGATGATCTATGTGCTTTCTTGTAAGAGACCTCCTTTAATTGCCAAATTATATAAAAGCGGAAAGTCTCTTCACTGATTAGCCTGTGGGGTTTACTCACGCAAATCCAGGATAACACTTTACGCACATGCAATAAGCCCAGTTTTCTCAGAACGCGGCATATATGCAAACGGAAGTGTGTTATATTCTATAAACCTGAGCCTTATATTGTTGGCATTTTTTTCTGGTCGCTTCAGAATAAACAAATGTACGATACCACTTAATGTAATCTTTATATGTCATTATTCAAAAAAGTATATTTCATGATCTGCAAAAGTAAACCATGTTTAAATCCTCATTGAATATCAATGTCGACACTATCCGCCGTAACTAAAGAGACTTCCTGTCATCCTAAAACACATTAAAGGCGGACAGTTTCGTCACTGACTAGCCTGTGCGAACTCATTGGCTAATGTGAGACGACACTTAACGCACATGAATTAAGCCCAGTTTTCACAAAGCGATGATTGAGTTATCGCACGGTTTTTAATTCCTGATATTTAAGACACAAACTACATTCGATTAAGTCATCCTTGAAAACACGTTGCATATATGCTACTTGTTATGAGCAATTCAACACGGATAATCGGATATTATCTATGAACAATTTTGAGGACTAAATGAGCCTCGCTCTGGAAAAACTTAATGTATATGTGTAAATATTCGTCCCGTAGTGGCCTATGCAGCCCGCACAGGTTAATCAGGGACGCCACTATCCGACTGTATTGATTGTTTTGTTTAAACGAAGTCGCTTTTAAACGAACATTCAGTTTAAAAAGGAAAGTTTCGTACCATATAAGCATGTACGCACTGCGCATGCACATGCATTAAGCCAGGCTTCCCTACAACGAGGCCCATATATTATATAGTGCAAAACAAAGACAGATAAGCGCCAAAAGTCTGTCAAATCCGGTGGAAAGGACCAATTGTACGGCCTGGCTGTCAGACGGATACGTACCGTATATAATGCCTCCCGCTGTGTAGGGGCATAAACATTCAAAATAAGCTGTGCTCTGGGAAAACGGGACTTAATAAATGTACGAGAAGTGTCGTCGAAGATTTCCCTGTGCATTCAGGCAAAATTGCACATGAAACAGACTTAATTTAACAAAAAAATACCATTAACGCGGAAAGTGACACTTAACTCACATGCATTAAGCCCCGTTTTCCCAGAACACGACCCATATCAAGAGCAGTTCACAACTATGTAGTGTACGGGGCACGTTCATTCCAGTTAGAAGATCACCGAAACACATCGAATCACATCATACCTACTGTTGCTATCAACACTTTCGAATTCACGTTTCTAACGGATTCCATCGCTCAATACTCCCTCCAACCCCTGTTAACAATATTTATAATAAAATGTGTTATGTAATAGGTGTTTGTAAGCTATTTAAGTGTTATGCAGAAACCTTTGTTTATTGCATACAGTGTCTTTATATACTCTGTAACACACACGTGATTGAGTTTTTATTATTTTAATAAAATGAACCATTATTGTTCACGTATGCGTGGTAATTAAACACCTCATGGTTTACTCATACGCATAAAAGTCCGTTTTTATTGGCCGATAGACAGCAATATATCGGAAGACAAATGCAAACATCTCTGTCAATATCCTTCGTCACATGTTTACTACTACCACTGAATGTGTATACGAGTAGAAGCACGTACGGTGAACGAACGCTTCATCGAAGGTTCAAATAACAATAACTACACTACGTACTAATTTGTGTCCGCATTCTGCCGCGGTCGTGTTACGTTACTCATATAAAAATTGCAATCTTTTGACACAGGTTTAACAGGAATTGAAGCTGATATTTATCAATCACCGAAAGTCCTGTGGTGGTATTTATTCTTTCATAATTTGTGTATAGACTTATTCGAAGTGTTTTTTATTTAAATGACGTACACATAATAAATTGCAAACACTCAAAAAGCGCTTGTCTTCGAACCATAGTCACATACATCCGTTGCAATTACCTTGGGTGGTCTGCATTTATACTTATTAATTAACAATTGGCTCCAATTTTAAACAAAAGCCTGGGCTGATAAAACTAATCGGGCCGCGCTCTAGGAAACGGGGTAAATTGCATGTGCGTAGTGTCGTACCAGATTAGCCTGTGCAGTCCACGCAGGTGTTTCAGGGTCTAGTATTTCGGCCAAACATAAAGTTTCTTTTTAAAGGCACTACGTTGAAACGAAAAAATCATTAAAGCGGAAAATGGCGTGCCTGAAAAGGCTGTGCGGACTGGTATTACAACCTTAAACAAGTCCACCACTCGACTACTATCACGCACATGTTAATATTCTGAATTGAACACCAGAAATGAAAAGTATATTCCTTCAATGATATTCGATATAGTTAATGGTCGCTGAAATATTTACTGGCTGAAGCGATCGTGTCGTTGCTTACGGTCGACAAGACGCTGCAACTATATATATAACGTTATATTGTCAATCCATAGTAAGTTAAATTATATTGCTTATCCCGAGGTGTTCTATTTTAGTGTTAACGTTAAATTTATGTCTATGTCAGATCTGATGAAATTTTACTGGCTTCATTGATACAAATACAGGGGTTCAGTTCATACTGAAACAGTGTACAATATATTGCACATACAAGTATTTGAAGTTAATTAAACCTTAAAATTATAACATTAAGAAAACATGACTTTAACATTGCAAGCAAATATGTTTGTTTAGAAATAATTTCATATTTTAAACCTATTTATTTTAGTTCGATTGCATTTAAAATGATTTCTACTTGTTTGAAACGCTCGGGTCCGTTTCCTGTGCCTGACGCCAGTACTTGGTGTTTTGGGGGGAACGCTCCCACATGAGGATTGAACCAAACACCGAACCAAAGCAGGTCGCAAGGCGGCCAAAATATCCATGACACCACGGTGACATTGACAATAGTTTATTTCGTCCGCGGAACATATATCTTAGTGTTTGCAGATGGAGGAATGTGCTTACGCACCCGTATACAGATGACAATAACGTACGGACGTCACGTTATATATGTATACATGGGATTGTTAATGAAGTCGCTTCCAAATTTACCGACATTAACAAACATAATTAAGGAACTCAATAAAACAAATTTGTGTGACAATTTAAAGTTATTTATACTCGCTGCGTTTTCCATGTCACGTAGATTTTTGACCGTCATACGTACATAAGAAACGTCGAATATTTTAAAATTAATAATTAAATTCCGCCAAACGATATTTGTCTGTTTATCGGTTACGAAAATATTTTAATTGGTAAAATTTGCATATTATGATACATTTCGCCTTCCGGTTATCTACACAAATATTATCATTTGTGCGTGTGAACAAGCAATCACGATAAAGTTCTATATAATCATGCGAATGTTGATTAGCTCATACTATCATTTGTTGTGGCCAACAATTTGTGTATGTCTCTCAGTCGGTTGGCCTGTATCTCTGAGAATGTATTTGAATTTCTTATGTTCAGTATAAACTATCGATAAGAAAAACTATTTAACATGCAAATGTCAATCATATACCTTAATGATTGATTGAAGTTTCTGATACCCCTTGTTTTTCGACGATCTTCTGACACAAATAAGGCCTTCCTAATAAACAAACTTGTACCGTGATAAGCCCAAAGAATATACTAGAAAATATCGTATACACTTCAAAAAATAATTGCAAGTTTATAACAATGTATATAAAGGTATACGCTTGTCAATAACTGGTCAACTTGATAAAAGTTACTTGCCTCTCTTTGTCTTTACGTATTATTATTTTAAATATATATTAAATTCAGATTGTTTAAAATCAGTATGTACTTATGCCTTATTTTTCAGAATAAATAGCCACACACTGATTTAGTATTCAAGAGTTTCGCTTGTGTATTTATAACTATTCTTTAAAATGAAAATATTATATATATTTAGTTTTTTTAGGAACAACTGGCACTTTAGCGTGTTTTTTTGAGAAATACGAGCTTTTGGTTATTACGGCAATCACCAACGTGTAACGCTTAAACTATCTTCTGTAAGTTATCGTTTAACAAAATCCGTGTAGTCTATTTATTTTTCAGTGATAAAAAAACATAGCTATGGCGGAGGATAAAAACGTATTTGTCTTAACGTCAATTAGTAAGACAAAAGCAAAATAACCCATGCTTTGTTACATTATAATTATAGTTTCGATATGAAATACATATTTTTTGTTTAAAGCGAGCGTTTAATTTATTTCTACGAATGCAAGTTATATTAATAGAAAACATTACTTATATTTAATAAACTGCGTAAATCTTACCACTAGTTTCCCTGCCAACACTGTGTTTAAACTTCTACAGATAGCTTCCTAAACTTGAGAGTTGATTCAATAATACAACAAACAAATTAATGCCTGAATAAATAGCAGTGATTCACGCGTCTCCACATTATTAACAAATCATTTAAACCAATACTTCAAGTATAATACCCAATGCTTCAATTCAAAATATACCAATACACAATCTATTGAAATAAACCTGAATGGTCTGATGATTTCTATTGTTATCTTCGGTATTTGAAGGCGCAGGCATTCAATTGAATGGATTGTAATAAAATAGTGTCAGGTTTAAACGATTAAAACTCAACTCCGTCAGGTACATACTTATTATGAAAATGGGCAGAGTTAATATGTGCTATCGGTTAAGTGTCTTAACACTAAAAAATATTGGGACGGCGTCTCCAATGTAATTATTGCCTACTTGCATAATTCAAAATTATTCCATCCAATTAGTTCAACACTCTATGATGACATTTAAGTTTTTTCCACGTAGCTTGTGTCAACAAAGTGTTGATGTTACGGTACTTCTTCAACTCTAGATGTTCTGAAAAATGATATTCTGCTTTGAGAAAGGGAGTTTAATGCGTGTGCGTAAATTTCCGTCCAATATTTATTTAGCATAAGCAGTCCGCGCAGGCTAATAAGAGACGAAACTTTCCGCTGTTATGTTTTTGTTTACTTTAAAGAAAGTTTCTTCATATCGAAACTCCATTTAAGGCTGAAAGTGTCGTCCTTGGTTGTGCGGACTGCACAGGCTAATCTGTTACGACATTTTACGCACATGAATTAAACACCCTGTTCACAGAGCAAGGCTAAATTGATTAAAAACACCTTTAACGTTGTTTTTCTCCTGCATCGCAAATGTATCCAGACACTAGGATACCATACCCCACACATATTACTCAACCCAGCCTTTTGTCAAAGAAACGATACACGCCTCTGTTCTAGTAATCAGGTCTTTAGTGACAGAGCTTTCTCGGTTTCTTCGTTCTTCGTTAAGTAAGCGGAAACTGACAACATAACAAACACTAGGCACCCATTGCAAGTCGGATGCAGAGGCACCACCACGCTGGTGCTCGAAATGTACTCTCTGTTTGTACTCCCTGAAAGATAACATAACAACTTTAAGTAAAATATGAGCCACGCTCTGTGAAAACGGGGCTTAATTCATACGCATGTCTTCACAGCTTAATTGTTGCAGACCGAACAGGCTATTAGGAAAGACACATTCCGCTTTTATAGAATTGTTTTTTAAAGAGGGTCTGATCTGCACAAAATTAAATGTTAGCGGAAATTATAATCCCTGGTTAGCCTGTGCACATTTCACGCGCTAATACGGGACGACACTGAATACAAATGTATTGTGTTGTGCATATTGAGCCTAGTCCGCTACGCAGTCTAAGAGAAGCTGAGTACACACACTATTTAGGGACTACGTGAGCCTCGTTCTGGGAAAACTGTGTTTAATGCATGCGACTTAAGTATCAGCTGGGACGATACTTTCCGCCTAAACTGGATTTTTTTTATAACAGACCTCCTTTAAACGAAAAAGTGCATAAAAGCGTACAGTTTCGTCTCTGATCAGCCAGTTCAGACTGCACAGGCTTATATGGGAAAACACTTTCCGCACATGCATGTATTACAGTTATACACATCGCGTCAAAATAAGAGTTAGTTTATACTAATCGTATCCAACTTGCGGTCTTGCCTACGCCAGTTTGAGTGTCCCCAACGCACAACAAAATACCAAATACACATAATTTTGAACTTTTGAAGCGGATATTCTGACATTTGTCCCCATTTCTTGCGAGTCGGCAGTGGGTCAATTGTAAACGATTACTTGGACATAAAAAGGGTACTGGAATAGGAACTTCGGTATATACCGGTACTCTGAAATACACATAACTGTGATGCCCACATGAAACATATTGTAACACAGGCAATTCACTAGTACATTAAAAAGGTCTTGCTATAACAAATAACGGTCAATTGTGAAAGTTTGAGCATAATTCGCTACGCTTTTTTTAGAGAGGTTGACTACAATTTTGGGGTCTATTTATTTTATAGTTGAGAAAGAATAAGATGACAATGGCATTGTGGATATGTCCGCCTCGCGACCGGGAAGTGTCAGCTTCGATCGCCATTTTGGGGAACGTTCTTTAGATCTACCGCAATGACACAAAGTACTGGTTCTACCCAGAAAACGGACTTGATAGCGTTTCAATAAGCTTTCAACAAAATCGAGCTGAAATAAATAGGTTTAAATTATCGAAAAAGGACAGTCACAGCGTCATAATTCTGTCGAATCTGGTCGGACGGCCAGACGGTCGGACGGACATGTACAATGCTCTACAACTTCCGCATTATAGAGACATGAAACACCAATATCCATAGTTCTAAACAGTATGTGGGAACGGGGTCTGTTCATTACTGTTAAAAGATCCTTTAGACACACTATACCTACAGCTTCTACTTTTGAATTTTCGTTACAGACATAATTTATTGCTAAACGATACGTACAAACCATCGTTAACAAAATCTATAATCAATTTGATAAACAACTATTATTGAAAGTCAATACGTTTCCCTTTATATCCCTGCCGCTTATTGTTTGATTTGTTATTGTATACGGTGTACATAGCACTTGGTTAAACTTTTACTATTGCCATAAATGAGTCATTATCTTTCGCGCATGTATGGCAATTCGACACCTCTGAGTGACGGAATGGTTAAAGTCCTGCGCATGTATGGCAATTCGACACCTCTGAGTGACGGAATGGTTAGTCCTGCGCATAATAACTTATTTGTCTGTTAACCGATAGACAACAATATGTCTGAATGAAAATTAAAATCTATCTAGCCTTTTCGTTCTTCTCATGTTACTGCTACCAACGATTGTGTTTCCGAGTAGACGCAATAATTAAACCGCGTTCTGTGAAAAACGGGCTTAATGCATGTTTTTAAAATGTCGTCCCAGATGAGAGTGTGCAGTCCACATTCCGACAGTATGGTGTTTTTCTTAGCGAAAATCTTGTCTCTTTAATGTGCTCTGTATTTTCTTCTGGATGAGATCTCCTTTAAACGAGACATTTCGTACAAGCGACAACTTTCGTCCTTGATAAGCCTGTGCGGACTGCGCAGGCAAATATGGGATAACGCTTTACGCACATGAAATAAGCCCAGTTTTCCTAGACCACGGCTCATATGTAAACAAAAATGTGTTATCTTCTTAAAAAACTGAGCATATTTTAGTTGGCAATATTATCTGATCGTTTCAGCGTATAAATGTAGCAATTTATATAACACACTGAATGTTATCTGCATATATCATAATTTATCACGTGATCTGCAAAAGAAAACCATTTTAAATTCCTCGTTGACGATCAAGGACGACACATTTCGCCTAAACTTGATTTTTGATACGAAGACTCTTCCTTTAAACCAAAAATAACATATAAGTTGATAGTTTCATCTCTGGTTAGCCTGTGCGAACTGCAACTGCTAATTTAGGAAGACAATTTACGTATATATATTAAGGCCAGTTTCCCAGAACGAGGCTAAAATGTATCATACGGTTTTAAAAAGACGACTATCTGATATGAGAAACACAAGCCTCATCCGATTAATCGAACTAATGATACGCGTTTCTTATTTGTTTTTGTGAGTTGTCCTTTAACGAAGTGCAACATTTTAATGCAGATTTAACAGGAATTCAAGACCAGTTGTTTATTCAAATGGACAGTTTCGAAGTTTTGCAAATGATTAAATATTAAATTTATTAACTTGAGCTTATCGATCTTTCTTCCTAAAATATCGTTCTGGCGTACTGTTTAATCACGGTGCCTATACCACGTGACTTTTTAAGATCTGTGATGGGAGAATAACACGCGACCCAGTTAACATTTTTAATGATGTCTTTTTAAATATTTCATCATTTTTAATGGGATAAAGTGGAGAGCCCGATCATTCGTGAGAGTTTGCTCTAGGTGTCATGATCTTTTTAAACAAATAAGTATTTTCCTGTAAAGTGCAACCGCGCGTTCAAACGGTTAGAAGAATGTCGGATCTGTGTGGGGACTTCATTTTGCAAACGCGCGGTTGCATTTTACAGAAAAAAATACTTATTTGTTTAAAAAGATCATGACACTACTACTTCTACTTCTACTTCTGCTACTACTACTACTACTACTACTACTACTACTACTACTACTACTACTACTACTACTACTACTACTACTACTACTACTACTACTACTACTACTACTACTACTACTTCTACTAGTACTTCTACTACTACTACTACTACTACTACTACGACTACTACTACTACTACTACTACTACTACTACTACTACTACTACTACTACTACTACTACTACTACTACTACTACTACTACTACTACTACTACTACTACTATGTGGACTAAATAAAACATGTCCGCGCTTTTTTGCATATATATATATATTTATTTATTTATATATGTCCTTCATTGTTCGAACACTTGTAATTTAGAAATATTTTGTTATCTTAATTTTCGGACACGAAAACAAACTATTTAAAGTGTCCAAAAACTTAGAGTAATTACTATAGTCATTTGTTTCTGATTTCCGATACGTTTTCAATATACGTTTGAGGTATGCTGTGTTAAATGAAACTGTGCGCTCCTCTATCAAAATAAGCATAAATTGTGCAAATATTAGGACATTGGAAATAACTAAATAAGTGCATTTACCCGTAGATAAATGCAATTTTATTTCTTTTTAACATGATAAAATAGATAAACTTGGTAATCATAAAACGATATGTTGATAATTGCCCCATATATTCACTGTTTGGAATAATAGATGAAGTTTAAACGGAATAATAAAGATTACAAAATGAGAAATAAGCTTGCATATTTGAAACATGAACACAGCCTCGTGCACATCTAAACATTTATCAGTCTAAAATACACCAAATATTATGATCGATACCACCTGTCATTTGTACTACTCAAACAATTATCTCAAATGCATTCAAATCAATTATAAGAAAAAACAAGAGGGGGATACCTTTAAAGTGACAGACGATAATATTTAGAAATACATATTTGTATGTAAGAAATTGCAAATATATTGGTGTGCTTCTTCCATCATCTTCAGTAGAGTAAGCGATTGTGTTCCGCGATTAATCGCTTAACAAACGCTAAAAAATAAGCGTTTTTAACCGATTTAACCGCTTAATAGATTTTCAGCGGTTATTACGCGTTTTAAACAGATTTCATCGGTTTTTAAGCGTTTTCAACCGTTGAATTGCGCAACCACTTTTGTTAAGCGATTTTACGCAATTAATCGCTACACATGCGCATTTGTCCATACCGCTGAAAAGCGCTGAATGGGCGGAGCCTAACAGAGGTAGGTGTGTCATACAATATTTATTTATAGATCCTTGCTTATCCGTGTGTTATCCATTTTCAGTTTGAACAGGGACCTATAGGTCCCTGGTAAGCTGTCTGTGAGTTGTTTTCGTTTATTAAATTTCTGACAGGATAAGTTGTACTGTATGTTTTTGTATATAAATTTCATAAAAAACATATCCCGACACAATTGGGCTTCACTGAGGATGTGATTTTAAGACAAGATGGTTGCAGTCACTGGTTGGCAAAAGCGCTGGTTACTGATATGGACAATATTTGCAATTAGTCATGTTAGTCATGTTTTTATTTAAAAAATAAGCCAGAACTTCTAAAATGGATTTTAAAACACGATTAATGAATTAAGATCTATATCACACAACATCGGCATTGGAATAGATTGTATTGTTATTTTTTGGTAATAATTAGCGTAAATGATCGAATTATATTAAATGTTATCGATCTGATCATCACATAATAGTTCGTGTTTATTATTTATTTTATTTTTATCAGTTATAAGGTTATTAATAGAAGCAAATTTAATCTGCATTATGTTAAGAGTAATAAAAACTCAGCACGGCTTAGGTCTTGATTTCCATTATACCTGTTATATGACGAGTGATATATTATCTTAATGACGGTATCTACACATGTGCAGACATATGGTGACATCAATTAGCGCTTTTAATCAACACTTGGAGATCAAAAGATAAGTTAGCGGAATTGAATGTATACCATTTCCAACGCGGAAATGTGGTCTTGACAAGTGCGAGTGTAAGCTTCAATGTTTAGAATTACCGAAATGCCCCTTAAAGAACATTAATTTATTTCAGAACTATTAATGACATATAAGCAGTTTTAAGTGTGAATTATTTCACGTGTATATGAACAACAATATGGAATGGTACCCACTTTGCGTAACTTAACGAAATCCACTTTTATACGTTAGAACATGGGGATTTCGGTACCCACTCGGCGTCGAGAGAGTGTAAAATCTAACCGAAATGCCAGGTATACAGCGCTTTTTCGTGTACAAAATATGTGAGGGAAAAATGTGTCGTTTATATTTTAGTACATACTATGTGTACATACCAGTGAATACGTGTTAATTTACACATGGTTACATGCTAGATTTCGGTAAACGCGCACGCGTTTCAGAGCGTGTTTAACGTACCGAAATACCCGTTATATAGCTAATATTTTTAAACTAATAATTTCTGCATTTCCATTATACCTTAATGACACAATCCCCTTTTAACCAGTGTTAGAGGGGATTAAAAACTCCATAAAAATCACCCGCACTATCGCGTAATCTGTAGGCAAAGAAGCCACTTTGATATTTTGTAACCGCTTATGTCTCACAGATAATCCGGTCACCGGCCGATGTGTCCGATCTACAGTAGTGCGTTCAGTTACAGCGAACGTTCGCTATAGTTCGCGAACGGTCGCGAACGTTCGCTACTGAACGCTCGGTTCGCCGCGAACGTTCGCGAACCGAAGCGAACCCTCTTGGGAGGTAGTTCGCTATAGTTCGCTAGCGAAACCAAGATGGCGGACAAATAAATATGTTGTATTTGTTCAGTGTAACTTCGATATTGTTTCCTTTTTTTTGTAGTACAAAAATGAATTGAACAATAAACAAAGTGTATATGAGGTTATGGGGATTCCGATAATGACGTCGAGTTTGCGCATCCTCAAATTTTGGCCGTCAACACTGCGGCCATTCTGCTTTTGTTTGCGTTTGATGATCCGCATCGTGATAAGATTTCAATCATATTCGAAACCCTTTTAAGAACAACAAAATACTCAGAAATTGAAATTCTTTCAGATTAAATAGAATCCAATGAATGAACACAAATAAGGACGAAAACAAACAACAAATTGATTGATTTTATGTAATCAACATAAAGAAACTATTTGAACCTATATGTCCGTAAAAACTGACCTTGTTGGAGATTAACTAAATCCTCTTGATACATGTAAATGTTTTTATTTAATTGTTCACACCAATTTTGACACTTCTTATTTCAGCATGTTTAACCACCCATTGTTTAATTGCCCCTTCATCACAAACCGATTATCTCGATATGATCGGATACTGTCCAGACAATAACTAAGAAAACAGGGTGTCATAAACCCAGGGACCTATATTTGTATGACTCAGTATGGGGTCTTTAACCACATGTGTCTGGTCATTAAACACAATTTATGATACCTCCGTGTCATCTCTTGGCATATTAAGCCAGGGACCTGTATACCTGTTTGTATAGGTACCTGATTAAGCCAAACACTTAACAGTTGCTTTAATAAAACATTTGAACATATTTAAAAAATAGGCGTACATTTGTCCGAAATGGATTAACAGGAACTATTAAGTATGTATATTAACCAGTTTAAACATAACACTAAAGTGTTTTATAATGAAATACATTTAAAATATTGTAGAAATTTACTGCTACACAATTATCGTATTTAACGGGTACCTGCAAATGTAAACTCCGATGTTATAACGTGTAAAGATCGTGCGTTTTTGCAGTGTTCGAAACATCATCGTGAAAACAAGCAATCGCGTTTGATCATAATACGGAAATAAAATACTTGGGTAAAATAAATGTATAGATTATGGTATAATAAAATGCCAGATTTGTATCCCTCATTATCACTACAATAAGTTTTCAATATAGATGTGCATTCAAAGACAGTTCAATTCGCAAAATATGCAGGTGTTTTTTTCCATTTGAATGCTAAAATTTATTAATATTTTCATTAAATGTAAACGAAACGAAAATTCATTCAATGTAAAAAAAATAACAACTACATTTGAAGATTGTAATGTATTGCGCTATTTTAGGGCTTTGTTTTATAACTGATTCAATGTACCTCTTACACTAAATTTCGATCGCTAATGAAAAATAACACTATCGCATCCACACCACTTATAATTATAATCAAATTATTATAGGTTTTATTATTTTTGAAATATCTGTTAGATAAGTACTTTCTGTGTTATTAGCGATTTCCGCCATCAACATCAATTTTCTGGGAGCCGCCATCTTGAAACGTTCGCGCCGAACTTATCGTTCAATAAGACCGAATCGCAAACGAACCATCATTGGCGAACGTTCGCTGTAACTGAACGCACTACAGGCATCGGGAAGACTGGACAGGTCGGAGCCGTCTGCCGTCCGATGATTGACAAAGTTTAAAACCTCAGTCACAAATAGACACCGATTACCGTCCGATCAGCGGCCGCCGTTTTTTCCGCTCATTGTGCTGGCGCCGGCCGATAATCGCACGCACATCAATTGGATTTACATTCATGAATGATGTCATTTATTGCTAAATTGTTGAGTACATTAAAATTAACGGGACTTGTTACACCGTCATTGTGTTTTTTTTTCATTTAGAAAACGCGATGAAAACAAACGTGTGATTAGATCCAAAGCAGTATCAGTTAAATCTACGTACACATGCAGTTTGAATATACGCGTACATGTACTGGATATCGAAATCAGGATATATGAAGAACATCATTTTTAAAAAGATATTTTTTGCTATCATTACCGTCGTTTCATTAAAAATATACTAGTAGTCTAATATTAAAATCTAAATCATGATTTAATAACTCGAGTACTTTGAATACACTAATACGAAATGATGAACTTTACTTTATACACTATGTAAGAGTCTTGTTGGTATAAGATCAAGTAAATTAAATCATGTTTCTGCGGCAATTGCAACTGACTTCAATAAAAAATATAGCGCGCTCGTTAAAAGGCAGACGATAAAACGCCGACCGTATAGATAATGTTGTGTATATATAGGTAGAAAAATATAATTTTTATTTTCACTTTTTATAAAATGGCACGTTTGCCAGATCTTAACTTTATTTCCTTGGCACAGTGTGATATCTTTGCGTTTTATTAAATTGAATCAAATAATTAAACATTGATCAGTTGCCCTAAACTTGTAAATTTATATTTTATAAACAATATAAGCATATTATATCGATCTTGATAGTTTAGAGGAAAAACATTGAAACCTGTTTACAAGTACGCGTTTAATAATGCGTCTTTTTTGTAGAAAAGGAGTATTTAATTTAGAAAAAAAAATATAAAAATATGTGTGTGTCTCTCTCTGTCTTTATTTACAATGGCACGTTTCTCAAACCTTATTTCATTGAATATAGCTTCTTTAACGAAATATTCGCGTTTACAACATCTGGGCCTTGTTTAATAAGCGAACATTAAAAAATGAATCATTAATGTGTACATTTGCAAATAAATAATTATATAGATTGCTGTGTTACAAATAATACACGATAAATCAACACAACTATTTGCAAAAGTTCGAAGTTTAACATAAATGAGAAATATTTTGTCTTGCTAATTTCACGGCGAGTCGTTATTTTTTTGCTTTTCACTAACTGTAGTTCAATCATTAATTATATAGAAGATATTTGATGGATTTGGTGGAATATCGATTTCAGTTCACGAGTGATCATAATACATTTTTTATATGATCACGAGTAAATTAAAATCGATATTTAACCGAATCCAACAAATGTTATGTTAATGTTATGCTTACAAATGATTATTTTGGTATTTTCCCCCAAAATATATTTTCGGTAAAAAAAATAAAATTATCAATTATTTTCACTGTTAATTGTACGGTTTTAAACGGTGAATTATCAGTTTTAATTCACTGATAATTCTATTTTTATTCTATTTTTCAATAAACCAACAGAAAGCATGAAATAACATTGATCAGTTCCCTTAGACTTGTAGATCGGATAATGTTAACAATATTAGCATATATTTTCGATCTTACCGATAGATTTGAAAAAAGAAGATATTTAAACGGGTAAAAGTTTACAAATCTGTGCGTAATATTATACGGGTGAAATGATTCTTTGTTTTGTCTGAGACCTCTATGCTTTTGTGGAAATGAGGTATATATTTTAAAATAGAAAATATATATGTATTTCTTAGTGTTTATATAGATTTTTTACGACGCTGTGTGATTTCTTTGCCTCAATAGTATTAATTTATTAAAAACTAAATACTACAAATACTGCGATAATTGATGGCAATTAATTAACTAAAGGGTCTTCTTCTAGTACATCTGTTTTTATTGATTAACCCTGATAATGGTCGCTGCACTGTGACCACAGCAGGGTGTCAATATACAGAGATATTATATAATACTGTGAAAGCCTCTGTAAAGGCCTACTTTACTTCATTTTCGGACCCAACGCGTGTGCTATACCCATGTTTATTGACATTGTACTGTGGTCACAGTGCAGCCATCAATGTCAAGGGTTGATTATTTAAAACAGATGCACTTAATAAATTAATACTTTTGCTGTAATTTACGGAAGAGGATGGTGACCATACATTAATTCATATAGAATATATGTATACGAACAATAAATGCATTTGTAAAATATGCAACTCAATCTTCAGGAATTGTGTATACATCAATATTCTGATTTAATTCTTCGTTTTCCTTCTTTGGCCATATTGTGTTTATTTTCCAAAGTTCTCTATATGGTCTGCGTTCTCGCATACGATATATTCATAGAAGAAAAACTCAGATGCAAAGAAATCACAGCGTCGTGAATTAAGCACAAAAATAATAACTATATCAACTGTAGCAAATAGTTTTTGTCTGTTTTACATGTAGTATTTGTTTAACAACGAAAATAATTATGTATTTGCCATTTATTTGCAAACTAACATACTTATGATTCATTCATGAATATTTGCTAATTAAATAAGGTCCATATGTTTGAAACGCAATATAATGTATATTTTGTAAAAATTACATATTTAAGATTTGACAAACGTGCAATTTTATATAAACACTAAGAAATACACGCCATTTCCACACAAACACGAATCAATACACCCATATAAGATTAAAACATAATTGTAAACGTGTACCCGTTTTACATAAAAATTCAAAACTCTCGATAATATCGATAATACATGCTAATATTGTTACTAAAATATAAGATTAACGCATGTGCGGAAACTGATTAATGGTAAATTAATGATTTAAATGCATCTAGTGAAACGCAAAAAATTACATCGCGCCGTGAAATTAGCAAGCGAAATAATAACTCACATTAAAGGGGCCTTTTCACAGATTTTGTTTTGAAGTTTGTCATTAAATGCTTTATATTGATAAATGTAAACATTAAATTTTAAAAACTCAATTAAAAAGTAAAAAATAAAATTTAAAAAAGTAAAAAAAAAAGCAGCCCGCAGCGGGACTCGAACCAGTGACCCCCGGAATCCTGATGTAAAAAACGAATTAGCCAACTGAGTTATTCTGCCAGCTACATTTCATGCGTATTTTATACCTTATATACGCAATCTTCGTAGTTTCACAAATTTAGACGACTACAACAGAACTCTCCAAATTATTCAATCGTTTAACGTTGCAACGCTTTATAATTTTTAGGTTTTTAAATCGTCAAAAGATGCATATAATGGCTATATTAGACCATGGCAAATGTTCAGTAATACTGTTTCCTCACAAATAGCATAGCTAAACCGAAAATTTGCCATTCTGAAACAACTTTTCTCAATTTTGTCAATTTACAAAACCGTCAAAGATCCCTTTAAAGGGTTATCTATACTATACGATGATGATGATGATGATGATGATGATGATGATGATGATGATGATGATGATGATGATGATGATGATGATGATGATGATGATGATGATGATGATGATGATGATGATGATGATGATGATGATAATAACGATGATGATGATGATGATGATGATGATGATGATGATGATGATGATGATGATGATGATGATGATGATGATGATGATGATGATGATGATGATGTCAAACATTTTTGTTTTTTGATTTGATTAGTATCAGAAATATGCAAAAAAAATGTCTGTTGTTCCTTCTATATTATAAAATGTATTTATTTAGGCGAAGAAAGTGATAAAAAAAACACACACACGACTGCATGCATTTTTTAAGGTTCAAGGTTCAATATACAAGTGAAAGCATCATTTTTTTGCTTAATTGACATGACGCCTTATTTATGATCGCTCCGCCCACTTAATCACGTGGCTCAGCGGGTAGCAAACCTAGGCAAGCTAACACCAAAATGGCTTCATTGCCTATATACTGCATGTAGATTAACGCGATATTCCGGATTATTTTTATGGACTTTCTGACACCATATGACACTTTTATAAAGGGATTGTGTCATTTAGTTATTCTGCGAATGCAAAAAGATAGGAGGTTTTGGGGATTCCGATAATGACGTCACGTTTTCGCATGCTCAAATTTTGGCCGTCAAAACTGCGGCCATTCAGCTATTGTTTGCATTTGATGAACCGCATTGTGATACGGTTACAATCATATTCGCGACCCTTTTAAAGAACAAAAAATACTCAGAAATTGAAATTATTTCAGATTAAATTTAATCCAATGAACGAACACAAATAAGGCCGAAAACAAACAACAAATTGATAGATTTTATGTTATCAACATATAGAAACTGATTTGAACCTATTTGTCTGTAAAAACTTACCTTGTTACAGATTAACTAAATCCTCTTGATAAATGTAAATGTTTTTATTTATTTAACTGTTCACACCAATTTTGACACTCTTTGTTTCAGCATTTTAACCCAGTGTTTTATTGCCCCTTTGTTTATCACAAACCGATTATCTCGATATGATCGGATACTGTCCAGACAATTACTTAGCTAAAGAAACTTTAGCGTACAGTTTATATAGTATTGACATACCTGTACGCTGAAGCCGACCCCGTATCGAAAGTCAACCAGAGTCGTAACATATTTATGTCACGCTATAAATCAAAGAATGCTCATTTTCTTGGATACATTTCTACATATATTGGTGAATGAATATAAATTACTGCATCGAGGAATATTTTAAGTTTCAAATGTTTTAAATGTATCTTACAATAAATGAAAATAAATCTCATCAGTCTGAAATTCACAATTTAGACGCCATTGTCGCTCTGTCACGTGACGAGTTTTTATTTGGATACTTTTGGATTGACCTTGACATTTTATGCTGAAATTGTAAACATTACTTTCGTTTTCCAAAATCTATTATTTGTGATTAACAACTTACGTCTGGTGGATTATAAGACTGATTTCAGTGTGAATCAGATAGTTTTAAATAATATTTACTTTGAGTTTGTATTTACACTACAATTTGTTTACAAAACAAGCCAGAATAATCTAAAATACCGGGAAATGTCATTCTCAATTTGAAAACACCTGAGCACATGGTATGTTATTAAAAATAGAAATAACGTCATATGACTGTGAAATCTCGGGAGATTCGCATTTCAAGAAAGTCTGTCACATCGCTGTTTTTCTCGATATGTAAGAGCAGAATATATAAATTTTACATGTTTGAGATAGTATTTTGTGAAATAGTATATCAGTTAAAAGTGAAAAATGTCAATCTTTCCGATCAAGTGGTTGACTTGGGCCAATAACTGCATTTAAAAGCTGTTTTGGACCGGTCTTTGTTAACGGTCAACTTTTCGGGAATTTCTGGTTGACTTTCCTAGTGGGGTTGGTCCATAACTATAAACCAGTCAAAAATCATAAAAAGCGACATTTAAAGCTATGGTAGCCAGAACTAACAATTACTAAGAAAACAGTGTGTCAAAAAAACCAGGGACCTATGCTTGCATGACTCTGTATGGGGTCTCTGCATAAACCACATGAGTCTGGTCATTAAACACAATTTATGATACCCCCATGTCATCTCTTGGCATATTAAGTCAAAAACTTAACAGTTGCTTTAATAAAATATTTGCACAAAAAAAAATAGACCTTTGTCCGAAATGGATTTAAAGCTAGGAACTATTAAGTATATATAAATTAACCAGTTTAAACATAACAATAAAGTGTTTAATAACTATACATTTAAAATATTGTTCAAGTTTACTGCTACACAATTAACGTATTTAACGGGTACCTGCAAATGTAAACTCTGCTATAATGTGTAAAGATCGTGCGTTACTGCAGTGTTTGAAACATCATCATGAAAACAAGCAATCGCGTTTGGTCATCATAGTGATATAAAATACTTGCGTAAAATAAATTAAATGTGTAGATTTATGGTATCATAAAATGCTAGATTTGTATCGCTCAGTATCACTTCAGAAGACTTTTCAATATACATATACATGCAAAGACATTTCAATTTGCAAAATATGCAGGTGTTTTTTTTTTTAATTTGAAGGCTTAAATTTATTAATATTTTCATTCAATGTAAACGAAACGAAAATTCATTCAATGTAAAATAAAATTTAAACTACATTTCAAGATTGAAATGTATTGAGCTATTTTAGGGCTTTGTTTTAGAACTGATTCAATGCACCCCTTACACTAAATTTCAATCGCTGATGAAAAATAACACTATCGCATCCACACCACTTATAGTAATATTCCAATTATTATATGTTTTATTATTTTTGAAATATCATTTATTTAAAGTCTTACTTAAACCGGAATACGGTTATTGATATTTTTGTTTTGTGAAATTGTAAGTATTAAGTCTTTCGACGACCTTTACTCTGATACAATGTAATTGGCCGCGATCGAGAAGTTGACAGCAAATCTATTTTTAGTAACGGAAAACCCCTCTTGTGACGTCACACAAAAACCTCCTATACGTTTAAAGAGAACATCAGCTAATTTTAACGGGTGTTTCTGTACATGAATAACGCTCTCAAACGCTTGCGCGCTGACCGAAATCGAACCTCTTATTACGTGTGATGTTGGTATTAGCAATAAATTAACACTTCTTCAACGGCATTTACCCATATTATTTACGAAACATTTCCACTTGTGTATTTGACACGAAATAGCTCTGTAAACTAGGATTTCGGTGAAGTTTTACACGCTTTCTGACACCGAGTGTACCAAAATACCACATGTTATTACGTATAAAAGTGATATTAATACTATTAAACATTGCTTATGGGGCATTTATCAATCACTTTAATTGAAAGTGCAAGACAGCACAATAAGTTTGGTCATTGTCATATATAAAGTAGCGCTGTATGAATTCAGTAAAGCTACCTGTATCAGACGCTGGCGCAGGTACCGACTTCTTCCAAGTTCGGCATTTATTGGTTATATCAGTAACAATAAATCTTACTATGTGACATTTATCGATTCGATTCTATTTACATAGAAACATATAATCGTTTTCACTTGTTTCTGACACACACAAAACTCGATTTATAACGGGGATTGCGTTAAGTTACGCAAAGTTGGTACCAATCTTCTCTATTATTCTACAAGCACACGTGATATAATTCATACTCAATAATGCGTAGTTATTTCTAACATAACATTTCCAGTTTTTTTAAATAAATAAATGCTCCATAAGGGTGATCTCGGTAATTCGACACATTGAAGCTTCCACTTGCTCTTGTCAAGACCGCATTTCCGCGTTTGAAATGGTATATATTTAATTAATCTAACTTATGGATACCGAATGTCAGTGTTACATAAAACTTATTCACACCGTTTTTGCCTTATTTCTTTTCCGCTTTTTTTCCGAACAAATCAAACGAAACTCGTTGAAAAAAATGAGAACTATTCAATCTCAAAGGTGGATTAAAAGCGTTCATGCAATAAAGTGCATTACTATCAGAGTAATAAAACACAGAACAAATTTGGCTTCATGCTGGGTTTTATTTCTCTTTAAGTAATGCAGATGAGTCTCGCTTCTGTATATTAATGACCTAGTAACTGATAAAACTATTTTTTAAAAACGTGAAATATTATGTGATAATCAGATCGATACCATTAACTATTTAAATCTGCTAGTATATCCGATAAAAATATATTATAATTGTCTTTGACAGTGTTGACGTTCAGTTGTTCGTGGTGACAACCGCATGCATTTATACATCTCTTACACTTCTCAAGATCTATTTTCGGCTTTGGAAACGATATAAATTAAATGTCACCAACTAATCTTTCAGGATATCGATTGTCCGAGTTACATAGTCCCCATCGATACCGTTTAACCATTTTTAATCTACTTTTTTAAGAGGAAAACAAAAGAATCTCGCTAAAGTAAAAGTGAACCTATACATAGCTTGTCTAGCGGACAGTTCGTTGCTAACTAACGCGCACGATTAATCGATTGCTGATTGATAGATCAGTTCTTAGATACGAACTTGATTGGCAGGCGGCGTCATGTCAATTACTGGACAAATATCCGCCACATGTTGGGAACTTGGGGGGTCACTTATGTTTATGACACCCGTTCGGGTTACTTTTAAAAGGTTAAAAGGTTTTAAAAGGTTAACCAATGATAATCAAACGGTATTAATTTGCTTTTACAAGTAGTAATTCACCTTAATATTGTTTGTGTATAATCATGTTTGATACATTGATTTCATAACTTCAAATGCTATAAGAAAATAGAAAAATAGTCTTGTGTTGTTTTTTTAATTATAACTAAGGTGACATCACCGCTCCAAAAAAAAAGTCGGGAAAACACAAGTTATGTTTTCCCGTCGCAAAAAAATATTAACTCGGGGAAATACAAAATAAGTCTGTATTCAGGAGTTTTTTTTGGCGACGGGAAAACAAAAGTTCTGTTTTCACGTCTGTTTGTTTTTGTAGCGGAAAACACAAGTTCTGTTTTCCCGTCTCTGTTTTTTTGAGAATTGAAAACACATATTGTGCGCACAAGATAATCGGCCAATCACAGACGCGGATTATATGGAGGGAACATTTGAAAACGTCCTAAAGGCAAGTTCTGATATAACAAATCATACTACTACTACTACTAATATTACTTTTTTCCCGACTTTTTTGTAGCGGTGATGTCACCTTAGTGTCACCGTAATATTCGCTCTTAATTTTCGTTTTTTACAAGATACTTTCTTGTACATAAAGTCAAACAACAACATTGATTAGCATATAAGCACATGATCATTGATTTTGCTAAAAACAGATAAACACATGTAACGCAGAAACGCAGAAACTAAAATTCATGAATATGAAAGGAAGTGTCGATATCGAGTTGAAACAGTTATAATAGGGATTCTTCGCAGGAACTGGACTTGGGAGTGGCTCAATAAGCCCCAGTCTTTCTATGCAATCAAGCTAAAAAATATCGGTTGTAATTAATATAAATATTCGTTGTGTAAAAATATCCTGATTTAACAACTTGCACACAATCATGAATAAAAATAAATCTAAATAAATCTATTTAGCTGTTTATTGTCTACAGTAATGTTTTACAATCTGTTATCATTTGCGCTTCTAGGGTCGTTAAGCACCGCGACGTATATTCACCCTAACTCTTCGTGAAAAACGCTTTCCTCGATATGACATATACCGACTCGGCAGTAATCATGAGTATTTGACGAGAATTGACAAACATTAACCCCCCCCCCCAAAAAAAAAACGGCGACCCAATAAATAAATTGAAGTTCTATTTCTGGCATAACGAAAGATCCGCCCAGATACTACAATTGACCAATTAAAATAACACAAATGTCTCAATCGAACATTTCAGTGCGGCGCACCCAACAATGAAATAAATGACGATTAGTTAAAGCTGGATGCCAAAGGCATGAACTATATTTTATTTTAAGAGATGAATACATAATTATATATAACAGAAATGAAATTTGAAACTAATTGTAAAGGAGATTATCATTACTTAAATGTTGTAGTAGTAGTAGTAGTAGTAGTAGCAGAAATAGTAGAAGTAGTAGTAGTAGTAGTAGTAGTAGTAGTAGTAGTAGTAGTAGTAGTAGTAGTAGTAGTAGTAGTAGTAGTAGTAGAAGTAGTAGTAGTAGTAGTAGTAGTAGCAGCAGCAGCAGCAGCAGCAGCAGCAGTAGTAGTAGTAGTAGTAGTAGTAGTAGTAGTAGTAGTAGTAGTAGTGTGTCATGTAACAGCTTATAACATATCGTTTATTCTTATGAGTTTATTCTTATGATGGAAATTAATAAGGGGTATTTCAATAATATGTATATGCAATGTTAAGATGAAGTTTGAGAATTTAATAATACATTTTGGGAGGTATTCGCATAAACTAAGACCTGATTTAATATTTCTTTCAAGTACGTTTACACGCAGGATGGGGTTCAATAAAATTAAAAGTCGGGTTCAATAAAAATGAAAAGTCAATTAGATAAAAGAATTTAAGGTAATATACTTAACAATGAGTTCAGGGTCAACGTACAGATACGAGATTAAAAGTAACCACACATGGTCATCAAACAGCACAGATGAAAGGTGACGGGATTACTCTATACCAATATAAATTGATCAGATTTTAGTATATTTGCCAAGCAAGTAAATGCACGAAAAATTGTTCCTTCTAGAATATTCTGACTAACCAACCAATCCGTAATAAGCCCGGACCTTAGTGACCAATGGAAATTACAAGTAGATTTTATGTAAATTAACCTGGGGATAAAATGCAATGTTTTAGTTATTAGTAAAACAGATCTGCGGTTAGATTTGAAAAGAACTTGCAGAGGTGTCACGTCTTTTTGACGTGGCGGCCATGTTGGCTCCCGCGCTGTAAAATTGTATTTCTTGTACATTAGCAAGCGTTGTGTTAGAGAATATTCAACACAAATAAATCTCGATGAAAAACAGAAATGAACTTTGGTTGTTACTGTGTGTTATCAACGAACAACGTGTAATTACGTGACAAGTAGTAGTAGTAGTAGTAGCAGTAGTAGTAGTAGTAGCAGTATCAGCAGCAACAACAAAAACAGCAGTAGTAGTAGTAGTAATTGTAGTCAGTACTAATAGTAGTATGTTATGCTATATCAGAGCCTTGCCTTTAGGACGTTTTCATTGGCTGATTAATTTAAGGGAACAATATAGTATTTGATTGGCTGACTAACTCGTGGCCACGTGTTAGCTAAGTTGGGATCTCGAGATCTCGAAATTCTTTCCTCTTTTGTTTAATGCACCCTTCCTTTATTAACTTCACCGTTTTTTTTTTAATTGCACTCCTCTTTTATTTAGTTTTGCACTCGTCTTTTTCTATCTCGTGGCCACGACATAGCGAACTCGTGGCCACGAGTTACTTAGTCGTGGCCACGAGATAGAGAAAAGAAGAGTGCAATTTTAAAAACGAGGAGTGAATGTCACCTCTATGCCACCGTAATTATCTCGTAAGTTCATATTAATTTAGAAAATATAATTGATAAACATGCATACTATTTTTAACACTTTTAATTGTTATGGTGACATAGACCATAACTTCAGTTTTTTATAAATTGAAAGTTAAGTGTCATTATTTTTAACTGTTGTGCTGATTCACCTACTCTTTTTTAATGATTAGCGAAGGGCTCAAATTACGTGTTTTTGTAACCAAACCATTGATGCTTACATGTTGATGAAAAATAGTGGCACTTGAAATAATTCGTATATGTGACATAGATCTACAAAAGGCATAACAATAATGCGTTTCAGTGTTTTAGTAATATTAATACATTTAGACTATAGTCGCATAATATAAAAAAAAATATATAAAGCATTCTAAGTTATGAGATCCGGTGCGTGAAGCTCGAAGTTTTGTCCGGACACTCCATGCACCTAAAGGCAACATCTAAACCATGTTGAAACGTTTGTTATGCACAGTTCAACAAACTCTTCAATTAAAAAAACATGAGAACAATTAACAATATAGCACTTTATTTAATGTCAAATTTTAAGTTAAGCGTGATTTGTTGAAGCTCCAATCCGTAATAACAATCGACTAGTTTCCGTGTCATGTGCATTGGGTAAAAATGATATCACGGGGGATGGCAACTTTATCATCAAATAGCTCTTTTTTCCAAAAACATTTTAACTCTTTTTTTTTTCAAATATATGTATGTACTAATTGTCCCCTACACATATGCAAAATTACATAACAATTGTTCAATAAATAAAAAAAATAAGTTTGCAAATAATCTGGATTTGCAAACTTAATCTGGATACTGTTAATTATGACAACTAAATATAATAATGAAAACGCTATGTTTGATATGTGAATTGGAAAATGCATCATTGAGGCCATTTCGTCAGCGCACAGTAATAATAATATAAAAAAAGACTTCTTATGAAATGACCTATATAATAATATTTAATCATCATGTCTCTGTGTCTGAAATAGTAAGTCTTGGATTCGATAACAATACAATAAGACAATTAAGGGTATTTATCATATTGTATGATACTTTTTAAACAAAACGTGAAGGCAGACCAAGACATGCAAATAAAAGGATTTTGCAGGATTCAAAACGTTATTATTTCATTATAAGTCTTCAACGCTGTATATTTATGTATCGGTGTTGTTGAGAATGGTTGTGATATAAGAACATGAGCACCGGACTTTTCGTTACAGTTAAACAAACCTTATAGAAGAATGATAGAGCTTTATCGGACATTTCAGATCGTCACTATCGCGTATACAATAAATAAAAAAAAAATCGCGCGTAAAACGCAATACGCCGTTACCTTCAACCGGTAAATTGCGATTGTCTATGAGAACGTATTGCAATTTGCATATTGAGCATTTACACAACGAAAGCAGGTGATATTCGCGTAAAATGTACCTGTTACATGACTCCGAATTAATTATTTTGTTAAGAACGCCAATGCTCTTACAAGTAAATACGATTAATCAAGATACATATGCATAGCATGGTGCGATATTAATTTGTCAAACCTCTTCAAAACCATTAAAAAGAATGCATATACGGCATAACTGATGTTTAAGGAGCGAATATTATTATTAGATAAGTTATTCATCTTGATAAAACGGTTGTATTTGTGTAAACTGTATAGAAAATCATTTTAAAGCGACACAAGGGTGGTGCATTGGTCGGGTGAAAACAAAAATCCTAAATACAGTATACGCCGGTTTAATTCACTGATTGCACATTTCTGAAGTCTATATAGAGTGTCCCACAAAATTTAACCAGTTCTGGTAAGGCCTTAACAAATTGATAATTATGCAACCATATTACATAGCTGACAGTTATTGCAGATCAGTTGTGGGTTCTGTTTTGGAAATGTCATGATTTTGCTTGAGCTTTAATTATATTACCCCTTTCCTCTTTTAGGTTTGGGATCAAATCGATCGAAAACGGCTGAAAGTGTTAATGGTCCGAGAACATGTCGTCCCCTATATGTAAATCGCAGTGTATCTATCTGTCTGAAATGATCGTACGGTTCTGCCATAAAGGATTCTTGTTAACATCATCCATTCCATTGATTGTTGTGAACGGGCCAGATCTGATTTTCTTCTGAAATATAATTTGTATTTCAATGTTGTGTAGAATAATGCCTTAACATATGATTTTCACGTCCCTTCGTACATATGCTCGTATTTTCACCAGAATACCTAACATTGCAACTGTTTAATAAGTGTAACCCTTGTTCTGCACAGTGGACGATAAAGCGCTCGCGAGCTGCATTGGCTGGTTTACGGTATGAGGTCATGAGATGCAGTGAGTAGCCATACCCACTCTCGCCGATGAGCAATCCAGCGTGATGAATTTAAATAACTATAAATATAAAGTTCACTAAATGTATTGCTATGAATCTTAATTGGATATTTAAATGAATTTTTAGATTAACATCTTGTTACAGATAAAATAATTTCCCCTTGTTCATCAGAGAGCACTGGCTGATTGTTATGTAAATAAATTGATGCATATTCAACATTTACCTAAATTATAACTGTACATTGTTTTCGCTTGTTTTTGTGAAATGTCAGAAAAGCTACCATTCTCAAACTGATTTTTGAGTTGCAGTTCGCCGAATCATGACATACTGCGTCCGCAATCCCCAACTTGCATTGAATCAGGTTATCTTATAGCTTGTATCATACACAGCCATTTAACATGTAACGTGCATAACATGGTTTCAACATGTTATATTTAATAAAGTAAATACGACATTGTTTACATCTTAAAACGTGAAAAACCTGCAAATGGGCACTTTTTTGAAATAAATAATCGTATTAAGTTTAGATGGATTGTGATTGATTCAGGTTTATGCATTATATCGAATGCAAGTGGTGTCTTATGTCAGAAGTGTGTTATATGCTGATGAGTTTAAACCTGATAATATAAATTTAATATAATAGTTTTATTATTAATTGCAAATGCAATTAATACGTGTATGTTAGAATAAAATATTATTACTTGCGTTAAGAATTGTTCTTAACTAACGAATAAAGTGAATCAAAACGATGCATTACCATATTCTACAGCATTTGTCACACAAAAACTTTTCGTATTGCAACTCGATTAAAACAAGATTACCTTATCATCGGAAATCAACTAAACATATAAGACCATATTTTTCCAAAATTTAATCTCAAAACAGCAAAAGTTACATAGTTTTTAGATGTTCGCTTTAGCGACCGTCTAAAGTTCTTAGTGTAAAATTCAGATCGGTACGGCCTAGGTACGATTAGCCCAATTCCCGCTTACTTATCCGCGCAAGAAAGTGTGGTATAATTTATGCAAGGGGTTTGAGTTATCCAATTATGTTTATTCATTATGGAAACATTATATTAATATCGTGTTAAATGCAATAGCTCCGAATGGTGTTTTATAGAAAAGAATAAAAAACAATGATCGTAGTTTACGTGTCGCGGAGCAGATTGTTTATGAATGATTGAAATAGTCCACTTTCTGCTGCGTTTGCGTGACGTAGTATTTTCGCTAATCTCATTCATAAATCTGAGGCTGGCGATAAACAAAGGGGAGTCCAGGTGAGAATAACGCACTAGTATAAGGTTACGCTTGTTTATATTCACAGGTCTCAATTAATAATACGTTGACCACGACTTGTTAGTCGCATATTTACCGCATTATAATGTGTGTTATAATAGGCAAACCATACATTTATAGTAAAATTCAATCTGCCTTTGCACATAGAAAGAATGGGTCAATTAGGTGCTGCGTTTCCTTTGCTTACTTCAGTTAGAGGTCAATTCTTTACGTAATAGCAATCACAAGGTCCCGCGGAGGCATAATAAAAGTCGTAGTCGCATGGTATTTGCGTTTAGCGTCCTATTTGGTCACGTGGTTCTTTTTCGCGGGTGTTTTGACATTCATTATATGAGGCTAGTAATAGATGCGCCTGTCGATAAACAAAGGAAAGTTTACGGGCGATAACAACGCAATAGGTTACGCTCTCACATACAACTCAATGACGTAGTACAGGTCGTTAATTGAGAGATTCGGGAAAAAGTTGACGCTTATTTATATTCTCAATTTATAAAACGTTGAACATAAGTTCAACAATAACTTCAGCGATACGATAGACAAATACAAAAAAAATGTTTCATAA